>NC_134524.1:3300035-3475035 GCF_027942865.1 Odontesthes bonariensis
ATGATCAGAACTGAAGTGGAAGAAAATATCTATGAAAAAATATTAACATGATGTTTTTAGGTTGTTTTAAAAAGGGGACAAAAATGTCCCTTTTCAGAAATTAAGTTGTGTTTTAAATCAGGCATGTTAAGGAGTCTTCAGGAATAGTTCTCCAGGCTTCTTGAAGGACATCCCAAAGCTCTTCTTTGGATGTGGGCTGCCTTTTGTTGCGTTCTCTGCCAACATGATCCCACACTGCTTCAGTAATGTTGAGCTCCGGGCTCTGGGGAGGATTCATCCCTCCATCAGACCTGCTGCCGCTGATTTTCAGCCCACTTCATGTGTCCTTTGGCACAGCTCAGCCTTTTCTCCCTGTTTCCCTTCCTTAAGAACGGCTTCCTGACAGCCACCCTTCCATGGAGCCCATTTCTGATGAGGCTTGGGCCAACAGCAGATGGATCAGCTGAAGGTCCAGATGCATCTCAGCTCCTGTGTCAGGTCTTTGCTGGATGTTTTTCCTCTTTAAATGCTCATAAACACTCATCTTTGACCCAAACGAGTGTTTGACATGTTTAACGGAGCAGGTGGAAACGCGAGAGGAAGAGGAGGGCGGGGATTTGTGTGTTGAACATCTGCTTCAGAGGACGCTCGCACACAGCTGGGCGGAGCAGCCGGGCGGATGATTGCTGCCTTACTGTGAGCTGGACAGATTCCTCAGTTTATAGAGAGCCGAGGGTGAAACCTGTGATTTAACTCTCGGCTCCTGTAATGGCCACGTTAACCCCGTTATTACCCCAATCGGCTCACTCTCTCCTCAGCCTCCTGCTGGAGGCCCCAACACTTCGGCTGAGCATTTCCCAAAAGAACTTTTATCAATCTGAACATGTTTGCTGTCCTGTCTCATCTGATGCCTTCCTAACTTCTCCTACTTATGTCTGTCAGGATTTGGTTAAATGTCCCTTAAAGGTGTGTTACAGGGAGGTGCCGTGTTCTTCCACTCTGAAGCAGGTGTGATGCAGTGGATGGATTTCAGAAGAAGACACGAGGGGGTTTCAAGCCAGGTGGGAGGCAGAGTGCATGTTCACGGAGGTAAAAGGCAAACCTGTGTGGAGAAAGTTTGGCTGAAATGAAAGAATATAATCTAAGAAGGCACTATCAAACGTCTCAGAAACACAGACAAAGACAAGAATATGGTCACAGAGCAGTAACGTACTTTCGGTTTTTAATTCAGTTAAATTCTTACATTTGTTTCTACAAGACGGGATTTTTCTTTGAAGGAAGTATTGTTTTGTCTGTGTGCCATAGATTTAGTATTTTATTTATTTATATTTATTTTTCAGTTGAATGGACTCAGGGAAAATTGCAGAAAAAGAGCCACGAGAAAGAATACAACTGATTTGATTTATTTTACTATTTGAAAGCAGTGATGGGTAGGATCATAGAGCAGCACAAAAATGCATTTTCAGTTTATAATGCATGCACTTTTATTTATGCAGTTATCTTGATATTAAGAAACATATTTTGTTTTTAAAAACAATTTAATTTTTTGCTGTTTGCCTGTTGAAAATGTTTTCCTTTGAAGTTACCGACAGAGCCATAACAAAATATTGCTTTATTCGTTTAATCATTAAATAATATACAGTGTGTTAGGTCTCGGCTCATTTCAATATGTTTTAATAAACATTGAACCAGTCCGGCCCTCGGCTTGTAACACATTTGTTTTTTTGGCCCTCGGTGTATTTGACTTTGGCATCCCTGATGTGGATGATCCAGTTAGACTGAAGTATGGCGCCCCCTTGTGGCCACAGAGGAACTAAAAAAAACATGTTTTTAATGTGAGCTCATAATAGATTTGATTTGTTTGCTTTTTCTGATCTTAAAGACGGTGTTAGTCCCATCTGATGGACTTCTTCAGTTGTACCTCACTCCAGGTTTACATGTGGAAACCTCCCTGCTCCTCTCAGGTCCTGCAGACTGCAGCAGACCCGGCTCTGCAGCACCACACGGTGATGGAGCAGGTGGAGGAGGGCTCATTTGAACCTGCCGGGAACAGGTTGAAACGCACTGAAAATTAGGCAAGGCAATTTTATTTATAGAGCACAATTCGTACACAAGGCAATTCAAAGTGCTTCACAGCTCCATAAAATCACAAGAAGGCAATAAAATTATTAAAAAGAAATAATAATAATAAAAAAATGGCTCTGTCAGTAACTTCAAAGGAAAATAATAATAATAAAAATAAAAAATAAAAATAAAACATTCAAAATAATCATTAATTAATTAATTTAAAAGTAAAGAGTGCAGATAAAACACTTTCAGGTGTCACATGCACAGCTACAATGAGGCTCAAACTGAAACTTTACAGCATTAAAATAATATTCTTAAGAAATATGCTTTCAGTTCGCTGTTAGGATAATGATTCAGTTTAAAAATGTATGAAAATGTGTTTGACGTGAGAACAATAAACGCTGTGGGTGGCGTTGCAGCGCGAAGACGACGTGCTGACATCACGCGTTACGTTAATTTACCGGATAACGTCTTTCCTAAAAGATGAAACAGCTCGATCAGCCATCTTCAGTCAGCCGCAGCCATGGAGACCTCAGCGCTGCTCGGGATGTGTCTGAGTTTAGCCGCCTCGGTGTTTGGAGGTAAGCTCTGCCGCGCGCACTAATCTTTCTGCACAGAGACCGATGAAACATCTAAAGTGAGAATTTCTGATTATTGCGTTGGAATCTGCTCACATCTTACCGGCTGATTCTGGATTTAACTGGTTCAGAGTTTTATTCAGTGGCGGCTCCTGACATTGTTTTAGATTTCCAGTCTGTGAAAGCTGCATCAGAGTGTGCTGTGCAAACCTGTTCTGTTCCCACGCAGGAAATAAAAGGTCCAATCGTCCAGAAACTCCTTAAATAAACACAACGCAGAGTCACTTTGGTTATTTGGTCTGCCAAATAACCAAAGTGACTCTGCCATTTCCCCCGTTATGTCCATAAGTACCATAAAAGTCCATAGGACTGAGGTATATTTGTCTAGGTAGCATAATTTATTGTAATAATGTTTAATAATTTTTTGTTATTTTTTGCATAATTTGCCAATCAGTTAATATTACACCTTAACCATTATTTATTTATTTTCCTCATATTGTTCCAGGATTCTATGAAATAAGTAAACACATAAGCTCTTAATGATAATATTCATTATAATTTTCATTCTACAGAATGTAATTAAAATGACAACATATAAATCCAAGTCAAGTGTTTATTGAAGTTTTGGAAAATATGACTTAGAAAAGCATAACCAGTTGTCAAACATGGTTAAGTGCAGCTTACTTATGTGAGATTTCTCTCTTTTTTAAATATAATACTGCACCATTAACAATGAATGTGGCATTATACATTCTGCTATCATTGTCAACATTATATAAAAGATTTAAATCATTACAAGTCAATGACTGAGCACAAAAGGGTAAGTTATTTAGCTACATCAAATACTACCTGGAAAAATAGCAGGGTTGGTGGAGCCCTGGGTTTCATCTTTGCCTCGCAAGGCGAGCTCGAAAATCCCGCAAAATTCTTCCAAACTTCCTTCTCCGCATTAGTACGACTAAAGGGAACTTCTGCCAGAAACACTAACGTACTGTTACACTCGACACTCGCCACCTTCATTGTAGAATGTTTTTTTTTTCTTTATTGAAAACCACAATGTTACAACAACAACGTAGAACGTTCATGGTCCCGCGCAGCAGACGTATGACGAAAGCACGTTGTGCGTCGTTTGTGCGAGCACATAAACCCTCATAGAAAATGCATTGGGAGCAGGATTTTTGAAAAAAAACTGACGTACCATTCATGTCAACGGGAGATTTCTGGTGCAAATTCGACCCTGACAGAAATCGCCCCAAATGGGCGTGGCAACACCAGGCGCGACCTTAATCTGATTGGACAATGACATATACAACCAGTTTGCCTACAGCAGATCAGTCCCACCTTAGCAACTAGATTAAAAAAAAATAAAAAAAACCTCTGTGTTTGGTAGTGCGTCGCACAAATCGCCCCTATGGAGGAGCCGCCGCTGGTTTTATTCCTGATGTCAGATGTGACGTCGCTCTGCTTCTGGAAAAGTCCGAGACGTGATGACTTTATTTACTGAATTTATAAAGTTCCTCCGGTACCTTCATCCAACATCAAGTAAAGTCTGCTGAGCTTCGGATGGATGTGCAACCCTAACCCATTTTATATGAATGTTTGATATAAAATCTGAACTAAGTGGCTGTTTTTGACTGGTTTGACACTGTTTGCTCTAACTCTCCTTCAGCTGGTTGAAATGAGGAAGTATCAGGTGTTCATGAGCAGGGGCGTGTCTAGGATTTTTTTCTTTGGGGGCCAGATAGGGTCACAATCTGTAGCGGGGTGGCATATTGTATTGACATATAGAAAAGGTTTATAACGTCCTACGATAGTCTGACTTTAGGTGATGGTAATAATAACCAGTAGACTACAATATGACTGTTTATTTACACAAAATTAATTTAATTTCAGTATGTGAGTTGTAAACGAGATACCATTAAACGTTGACTAATATGGCCTAAAGAAATTAAATAAGAATCTCCAATCCTGTCTCTCCAGGATTTCGGTGTGTGTAATTTAAAATGGTACATTACACATAAAACAGTATGGCATACAGTGTTTACAAACTGAATGGTATATTAGCCTACGCATAAATAAGGCATATCTTTAATCTTGTTGTCTCGTATTGTGTTTAAGCACACATTTAGCACTATATATTTAATTGCTTTATGGTTTATTTACCTGTTGAATGCTGTATTGAGGATGATGGGCCTTCATCCTTGACTCCAGGTTCATCACTATGCAAAGTTTCGAGGAAAAGATATCTCAGTTACTGTTTTCAAGTGTACAAGTTAACTTTTAAAGTCAAAAGAAATCATGTGGCATTCCTTTATATTTAATAATAATACATTAAGTGATGGCCTTTGTGGAAATACAGCCTATTCAATGCAAACATGTTATGTTGTACTAGTCTTAACCTCCCTATGGTGTCTGCATACTTACACATAACCTTGATTTGCTGATAAATCAATGGATAGTGATGACTGCTTCCCATGCTCATTCCTGACACACATTTCTGCATTACTGTCTCCTGCTCCTGTAGCTGATTTATTTTTCTTCTTCGCAATGAAGAAAGTCTCAATATTTTGAGACCTTTTCATTCTTCCTATTATTCTTTCCCTAGGTCTACACTGTCTGGCCCTGAAGAAATAAGTAAAAGCATAACGTTCAGTTAGTAACTTCAAGTAAAGAAAAACACATTTCCTTAAACTGAAGCAAAGCTATCTTAACGACAGTCATCAGGAGTAGGCAGTTGCATACACAACGGCCATCTGACACTGGACAATGCTTGTGAAATATATAACACACACAACGCACTAGTAGCCTATTAGCCAATTTAGTTATTTATTATTGTAGTAGCAAATAAATGCATACCTCTTAATGCACGCCAATGTTTTTATGTTTTTTTGCTTAAACAACTTGCCCGAGTTTGAGATACAGAGATATGTCTCGTATCATTGGAAAGATTGGCCGCTGAGTGGTGTCATTTCAAGCAGAAGGACCTCAATATGATAATACTAGAAAATTTCTGAAAATTTTTTGATGGGTGTCAATCTACTGCCACATATAAACTTTGAACGAGGTCTCTGTGACGTCGTATGGCTGAGTTATGAGGTGTTGAAGCCCCGATTTCAGCTGGTTTCCCCGGGTTCGTTGATCAAAGTGTGAGTATAAAGGTGGAGACTCAGTCCAAGGTTTAGTTGGTTTATTTGCAGAAGCTTCTGGAGATCAGTTGCATGACATGCATTCTGTCCTGTTGCTAAGTGGGATCTTCTTCTGCCTTCTGATTATATTGTTTCAGTATTTTTTTTGCAGTTGTTCAAGGTCACAAAAGTCAGCATAACAGGAAACAGGCCTTATATGGTAGCAACATTCGTCAAAGCTTGTAATCACACTGCCACACACACACACATCGTAAAATGAATAGTATTGATATAATCTCACAGAGGCCTCCAAAATAGGGCAGTTTTTGGCATTTTTGGCTAGTTAAGTGCTTTTCAATCGATTTTCCCATTGAATTATTTCAGAGGACATTTATGTCATTTTTATCAAGGTCCTGTTTAAAATACAGCTTTTTTGGCATTTTCAAAATGGCCTCGGTAAGTGCTTTTCAATGCATTTTCCCATTGCATTGTGGGTATTTTCAAACTTCCCCTCACTATCAGTTTAAAGGAGAAAAGCAGATCAGATTTATAGCATGAAGCTGTTATAACAGGGCAGCCATCTTGGCTCTGCCCTCATAAGCAGTCTTAGAATTTTTGATTGATTGATTTTTATTTATTTGTTAAATTAATTTGCCATTTAGTCATTTATTATTATTTAGTTAGTAGTAGTATTATTATTGTTGTTTTATTGTTGTTAATTCAATCATTGTAAATATTTAAAAAAATGTAGAGCTACTTGACAAATTTGAATTTCCCCCATTGGGGGATAAATAGTATTATTCTATTCTAGAACAGAGCAGGCTAACAAGGCGTTGCCCCGGTAACAGGAGCAGGTGCGGCTCGTCTGTCACTGACATGTACGCTCACTATGGCTTCTTAAAATTAGACTATCATTTTACCTGCACTCGACTGTCTCGAACAAACGGTCGCTGTTCGAAAAGTAAAAGTCGTATCCGAATAATTCTTGAACCGTCAGCGCCCCAAGAGACGGCAGAAGCCAGCGGTGTAATTTTCATTCGGCTACTATGTGCGGCTGGTTTTTTATGGCAGTTTTAAAATCATTTTCACCTGAATTTGATGATTTCAGGCCTTTTATAATGGAAATGGAGAGGCGAGGCAATTTGTGATAAATCTGTGTGGCAGAGCTCAATGAGGGTGACTTTGGGTGAAAGAGGACAAAAATGCCTACATTTTGAAGTAAAATTAGTCCAGATCGGGCAGATATTTTGGACATGAGAGACATTTGTTCGAGGAATTGGTGCAGTATCGAAATTAGAGTGAGAAACAGAGTGGGAGAGACACCTCGGCCGAGATGTAGTCTTCCTAAAACGGAAACTGCCGTTGTGTCAAAGCTGTGTAATCTATCAACAAACCCTTTGGTTCAGTTAAAGCCGAGAGTCTCCTGTCACATATAAACTTTGAATGAGGTCTGTGCGATGCTGTATGGCTGAGTTATAAGGCCTCTAAAATAGGTAATTTTGGCGCTCGTTGAGCTGAATTCCCCATGAAGCTGCTCTCATTCGCAGATTTTTCTGTTTGTTCTGTCAGAAACTGGGACTGAAAATCAGCCCATTAGGACTTCATGTCAGCTCACTTTAAAGCATTTCCAGGCTGTCTGAGGCAGCTGATAACCACACCTCTTTAACCTCTCTGCTCTGTGTTGTTTCCTCTCCTGCAGATCAGAGAATCATCACAGCTGAACCTGGAGATAATGTTACTCTGACATATGGAGCTCCCAACAGCAGCATCCCCATCATAGTTGTAGAGTGGAGCAGAGCTGATCTGGATAAAGAATATGTTCTCGTCTACAGAGATGGTCAGTTTTATCTTGAAGGCCAGCATCCATCTTTTAAGGACCGGGTGGATCTGCAGGACAGACGGATGAAGGATGGAGACGTGTCTCTGATTCTGGAGGATGTGACGACTGAGGACAGAGGAACATATGAGTTTCGAGTTAAGCAGAAAGAAACAAAACGCAGAAAGAGATATTTATACACATTTGGATTTATGATACTTAGTTTCCTGCTGTTTGGAGTTGGAGGATACCTGGCATATCAAGAAATTAAGAAAATGCGGACAGCGTTTGAGGGGGTCGGCAGAGCAATCAACACTCAGACTGAGATGCTACGTGAGCGGAATCGGAAGCTGGATGCGACCCTTACACAGGTTCGCAGGCTGGCTGAGGTTCCTGGACTCAGAAGAGAAATGGAATAAATCTGGGAGAAAACTGATCGCTCGGACCGGGCGGAAAGGTCCTGGATTTGGCTGATTGGATTCGCCATTGAGACGCACCAGCAAAGACTTCAAGGCAGGCGTAAAAATTAAGTCTGCCTGACCCAAACAAATTTTCGTTATCTCAATCTGGCTCCCCTGTGCTGGCCTTGGCTGCCAGCTGCAAACTTTTTCTCCTGTTATGTAATGTAAATAAGACGCTCTGCCCCCCCCATGTGCTCCCTCCCCTTCCTGAGGACTCCTGTGGAAACTGTTTGGACTGGCTGACAAACTTTCCATCGCATTCAAGGACAAACGGCCTGAGACGGCGCTGCACAGACTTATTTGCACACACACACACACACACACACACATGCTCACTGATCAACATACGCAATCCCCACACCTCACCGGTCCCAATGCTTGATGTTGTGTGTATGTGTGTTTGTTTTTTTTGTTTTTTTCTGCAATCTCAAACTGTATCCTGGGTAAAGTGTGAAATATATGATTTTTTTCTCCTCCTCTCTCCTAATGTGGTACTTTTTTTTTTCTTCCATCTCCTATCTGGCAGCGCTTATCACTGAGCTGCATGGCCACGGTCACCCGTCTCCCCTGTTTGTTTTTGTGTTGTCTGTCCGGATGGGTGCACTGGAACTATATTTCGATTGTGGAATCGGGGTCAGTGAACTGTGAAATGCAGCCGGTGTCTGAAGGGAAAACAGGAAGACTTGCTGTTGTTATTAACGGTGAACGCCGCCGTTCGTCCTCGGTATTGTTGAAGTCTGGCTTCAGTCTGATCACGCTGTGAGACCTTTTGTTTGTTTTATTTTAACAAAGCTGTAATAGTTTTAATTAGCTTGTAGATTATGCTCATTTGAATCCGCAGAATTAGCTACAGATAAACGTGTCCTCATAAAAGTCTGATTTAAATAGTGATTTTTGTTGCTTAAACTTAAATGTGTTGTTGCAGAACAGATGCAGAGCTTCAGTCATTTTGCACATAAATTAACAGATGATTTACAATGAAATGTTTTATCTTTTTACGCATGTTGCTTTTTATTATTTACACACTGTAATCAGAGAAATGTCATGTATTCATTAAACTGAAATTATGCTCAGAATACTTCAGACTCTTTTGTTGAAGCAGCTCATCAGCAGTGACGTCCACACTTTAATGTTCTTAAGGTTTAGGCTGATGTTCCACCCTGTGAGCTGCACTGCTGATGCCTCGGTGAGCTTTAGGGTTATTTTCTGCCTATTGTGGACGGGTGCTTCCCTAAAGGTGTTTACTGCAGGTAGGTTTATACATGAAGGGTTAGAAGAATCCTGATTATCGACATCCCTGCTTCTGGGAAATCCCAGTCTGAGGCCACAGTTCACCCTTTAGCTTCTGATCATCTGGAAAAAGGACGGATCAGACTTCAGATCAGAGGGCATTTATTAACAAACATGGATAAGAAACCTGTTTGAACAGCAAGTCTGAGGCTGAAGTGAATTCTAACTGCGTCACATCTGCCTTCGGGCTGAAGGAGTAAGGCTGCGTTCCAAACCGCATACTTCTCCTACTACTCATACTAACTGTTTGAGTTAGTATGCGAGTTTGAGTAAGCAAGAAGTTCCCAGATGCATACTAGGTTCTCCGAAATGTTGGGTATGCATCATGAGGTTACTACTCATACTCAAACTACCCAAGATGCAACGTAACGTGACGTCGCCGATCTTCATTTCCTGTCAAAACGGCAGTTTCAAGGTAGCTACAACGAGGGTAGGTTCACTTCCTGTTTTCAAAACAAAGTATTAAGAGTAGTAAGAGTACTGTCTCTTTAAATGTGAAGAAACAAACACAGAGGAGGGAAAACACTTGGCTGTGTTCGAAACCGCACACTACATACTCATCGATCAGACAGTATGCAGAGCGTTTACCCACAATGCATTTCGCTCCTGCCCGAGCTGAAATCAGCCGGCCTGAAGCTGATTTCTCTTAAGCTCTAAACTCTAAACTTTAGCAACATTTGAAACATTTTCAGGTGAGAAAGTAGTCGTTTAGATCCCCAACGTGTTGAAAACCTGACAAAATACCGGCTGTTTACAACTTTGTTCCCACGAATTCGGCGCTACTAAAGCTAGCCGCAGTGAGCAACGCACTTCCGGTTATTTTCACAAAATAAAATACCCGTTTCCTTTTATCATAGGGAAAGCCATTACCATACAATTGGTGCTTTTGTTTTGAAAACAGGAAGTGAACCTACCCTCGTTGTAGCTAGCTTGAAACTGCCGTTTTGACAGGAAATGACGATCGGCGACGTCACGTTACGTTGCATCTTGGGTAGTTTGAGTACGAGTAGTAACCTCATGATGCATACCCAACATCGTCGCCCAGACTCTTTGTTACCATTTTATGTTTTACTAACTGACTTTTATGGTTTCTAACGATTTAATTCAGAAAGAACTAAACATCTTCACACTTTATGGAGGTTTTAAGGCTTTGATTGTTGGAACTATTACGACATCACATCAGTTACAGTCTCTGCAGGAGATGCAAACATGGAGGCTCCAGCATGTTTTCAAGAGACATAAAGACTCCAACAATCTATTGTGTTCAGGAACCTGCTGCTCTGCTAACTGAATCTGTGAATAAAATACACCAAAGAGGCTGCAAAGATGAGCCCGTCTGTGAGTTTTCTTCACAATTAGATCAAATTACATTAGAAATGAAGCAGAAACATATCAAGAGCTGTAAAATCCAACATGAAGTGCAGCAAACCTCTTAAGCAGCTGTTAAAGCTTTTTAATTTCAGCTCAACCACGTTAAAGGCTGGATCTTTGCAACATCTTAGAAAACAACTAAACTCTGAGGAGAAAAGCTCCAGCAGCAGTTTTATTCCTGATGAAGTGAAGCAACAGAACGGCAACTTTCATCCTGTCAGCTGACAGTTTCTTTCTCTTTTCTTTCGGTGGTGGGTTGTCAGCAGTCTCTGCACTGGTGTTTTTATTTTTTATTTAAACATGTCACGTTGACAGAACAACGACTCAAAAGTAAACAGTTTGTGTTTTCTTAACTTCACATATTCACACCTCTTCGTATAGTACAAATAGAAAGAAAATGAATTATTGTAGTGGGCTATCGCTTATAGAAAAATAAATATTGAAAGATCTTAGGTGCAAAAGATTTTAAAAAAGGGATAATAAATAATAAAAAACGAGGAGAAAAGAAAAGGTAAGTCCATTCTAACAGTTACAGGGAGGTTTGGACAGGTTAAGATTTTCTATGAGTATAATTTATCTGCATGGGGATTATTTTTTATGTTTCAGACATTTTTGTAAGAAAGATCATTTTTTAATGCGAGCCATGAAGGTGGAAATATAATGAAATATAATATCTAGTGATGATGATGACCAGAAATCCGTGTTTATGGAACTGGACGATGATAAGTCATACAGCGCAGCCAGCATGTCCATGTGGGGCCCATAAGGTTTAAATTTGGGCTGCAGATAAGGGTCCCAGGTGGGTTTGTCCGCAGTTTCCATGGTGACCCCACCTGTGTTTGCCCAGATGGGTTTCAGGTCTCTGTGTGGCTTTAGTTGGACTTTGCATTTAGCCAATTTGAATGTGAACATTCTCCGACGGAGAGTGGAGTTTACCTGAAAACAGCTGGAGGCTTTTAATGAATCATTTTATACTTTACAGTTTTTCTCTTTTGTCCTTTAGTCTCTTAACTATAACCCCTTTTCTCTCATTTTATTGAGTTATTTGATCTTTTTAATGATTTATTTTAATTTATTTTACTAATATTTGAAGCATTTAATGGAAATAAATGTATTTATTTACTATAATTATGTTTCTTCTGGTTATTTTTAATCATTTTTGTCTTAAATGATTCTTTGTTTTAATTCCTTCTTTAATTATTGTTTATTTCCCTTGTTCTGTTTCATCATTATTATCAGATTCAACCTGCTGTATAAATAAAGTCTGAGTGATCATCACGGAGCTTTTACTGGTCTGAACATGTGGAAACTGTGACTGAGACGAAGGCAGATTGATCCTCTGGTAACCAAACTCTGTCTCATCAGAGACCAACTAACCGCTCTGATGGAGTTTGTCATTTTTTACTATATTTTATGAGTTATGTCCGCTGCAGTCATATCATTTCCACTTCAGGGATGAATAAAGTCTGACTGAATTGAACTGAAGTGAAAAGTTTGGATGTTTTCACTGAGCGTTAAAGGTTAAATCCACATTTGTTCCACTGTTCACGGCCAGTTTTCTGCCCACAAACATGATTTATTTGTGTTCTGGGATGTTTCCACATGTAGCTTCAGCACTAAAGTAGAAAATAAACTGAAAGTTTGCCTCCAGTCTTTTGGTGAAGCTGCAGTTTGCTGCCGCTGACACCAGGTGCAGTGACGGACTCTCACCAGCAGGCGGAGACATTTCCCCTCAGCAGCTGCTGCTCAGTGTTTCTCAGTCGGGTTCTGATGTGACGGCTTGTTTTCACTGGTTCAAAATATTACTATGTAAAACTATCACTAAATATATTTATATGTAAAACTATTACTAAATATATTTAGTAACATATCCCAGAACATAATTATCCCGACTCAATAATTCCACTTTGCATTCCATATTTTGAAAATATAGCAGTTTTTCTGTTGTTCTTAAAACATTTTTTTTTACAGAAATTGGCATTTACATCATATAAACCAGTATTTAAAGGGTTAAATTCTTGAAAATAATTGAAAAATTGGTAGTTATGATCAGAACTGAAGTGGAATAAAAGATCTACTGAAAAAAAAGCGGAAACCAATATTAACACATGATGTTTTTAGGTCGTTTTAAAAGGGGACAAAAATGTCCCTTTTCAGAAATGAAGTTGTTTAATATCAGGTATGAGGGTTAAACCAGCAGGTTTAAGGCTCCCATGATGGGATGATAGAGCTCCACAGCAGAGAGACTTTATCCCACGTTAAAGGTTGTTACTCACACAGTCAGCATGAAAGATGAGTCTTCAGCTCCCAACTCACTGGACTGTGGGTTCTGTAAATGAAACGAGCCGAAGTATCTCAGAAGCAGCCGAAAGGAAGAAACTGTTTAAAAAGGCTGGACTTTCCTGAAGGAACCCGAGTTCAAAGGGGACTCGTGGTCCACAGAGCAGACGGATGAAGCCATGAAACTCAGATCTGGGGGCGGTGGGTGGCGTAGTGGGTTAAGCAGTAAAATAATACAGTAAAATAATATTATATTCACAAAACACAACCAATAATAATGTTGAATCTTACCTGAGGAAACTAATCCACCGACTCCTGCCGCCCAGTGCTCCGGCATCTTGAATACTCGATGGGTGTCTGTGGGTAGAATGACCGGTCCAAGATGGCGGCCGCATTTCTCGCGCCCCAGCGGTCGATGCGGCGTCTGCTGTTGCTATGGCTACAGGTTTAGCAGCGACTCGGCAGGGGCAGAGCTATAGAGTAAATAAATATACTAAATATATTAATATGTAAAGCTATTACTAAATATATTAATATGTAAAACTATCACTAAATATATTTATATGTAAAACTATTACTAAATATATTAATATGTATTACTCTATAGCTCCGGGCCGGGGTTCCAAGAAAGAAATGTGACGTCTGCAGCCTGCAGGCCACTGATTGGCCAGGGAGTGACGCTGCTGGATGAGTCATGAAAGCGACTCCTTCACAGGAATCCCGCCAAGTTTAAAAACGCGACAACAGCGACAGAGAGACTTAATTATTTCATTATTTCTGTGTTCAACAACGAGGTGAAAGTGAGAACGCAGAGCAACACCGAGGTTAGAGGACAAGCTGCAGACGCTTCTGTGCCCGGAGGCTGATGAATGCCGGGTCTGTGTCGCATACGGATGACATCACGGGACGACTCCACTGGATGAAGCTGTGCTGTTTTCCTCTTGTGGCAGAAAAGTGACAAAAACAACCTTCAACCCTGAGAAAAACCAGCTGCAGTCTGTTGCTGTTTGGCCTCACAGCTCATAGAAAGATAGAAAAACATGATATCTGACACGACTTTCCTCTCAGGGAGGGAACGCTCCCTGTTCCATGCTGAGGAACATGGAAATAAATACACAACACAGAGAGTTACAAGTGCAATCATTTATTGGCAAAACAACAGCAACAAAATGCAGAAATAATGAGTACATTTGAACATTTACAGAAACATTTATTCTTATTTTAACACTGATGCAGCAACAAGCCTAAAAAACCTGAAAAAGTCTTTAAAACAGCCTTCAGTTATTTTATAAACCTAATCTTTAGCTTGAGGTGAACTGATGGTTGGATGAAGTCTGAGGTCATCCGTGTGTTCATCACATGATCACAGTAACATGATGACATCATCAGACTGAGACAGAGGAGGAGGAGCCTGACGGCTGTCTCAGGTTACAGAAACACTCAGACAGGTTTCACTCATTCCTCTTTCAGAGCTTTAATGAGGAAACATGGATGCTGCTGGAGGCTTTCGGGTTAAAGAACCAACAAACACTTTAACTTGTACAGTTCATGCTGTGTGCAGAAGAGCAGAAGCTGCACACCATGAATAAAACATCCTCAGTGACTTCAGGACAGAAACAAGCAGCTGATATGAGCTGAGAGATGATTCTTCTTCCTGTGTTCACATATCAGAGCTCTCTGCACCAGCAGCCCTGCATTCAAGGCTTGAATCCACACAGAAAACTGCACTTTTCACACGATGATAAACACATAAACATATTTACATGATAAAGATTAACAATGATCCCCAGAAGAAACCCAAAAGGAACTCTCAGCACGAGATTTATGCTGAGTTCAGGTGTGGTTTGTGTATATCGTCAGGTGGGAACGACAGATAGAGCTGGGTATCATCAGCATAGCAGCGGTATACTAAGACAATCCAGGACATGTTGAACATGTTCAACATGTGCAGGTTCTGTCTTAGTTCAGCTCTTCTGTGGTTCTACATGTTGGAATGATCACTAAGAACCACAAACAGCAGCAGGACACTCACAGTTCAGATGTTTCACCTGAAGGAGGCTGCTGGGAATCCAGCTTCAGAAACGAAGCTTTTCTTCTATAGATCAGGAAACCACCAACAGCAAGAAGAGAAAACTGTCAGACCAACTTTCAGTCCAAGAAAGTCTTCCTTCTCTCCTCCTTCCTTCTCTCCTCCTTCCTTCTCTCCTCCGGCCCTGCAGGTCAGAAACAGGTGTGGTTAGCAGCTGTCAGGTGATGACTGAAGAACATTTCCTCTTCAAACTGCTGTCCCACATCATCTCCTGCACTCAGACCAGCTGCTTTCTACAGAGTCTCATCAGCAACATCTTTAGGAAACACCTGAAACATCTGATCTGAGATGTTTCACTCTCACATCAACAACAGGAAGCTGCTTCAGCTCTGATCCAGAGACACACTCACACTCACCTGGTTCAATAACTCCCAAAAGGATGAAGGTGCTGCTGGTCTTTAATTCTCTCTCCTGGTCTGTTCCTCTGTTCTCAGTTGTCTCCTTCTTCAGACTCTCTGCAGGAGTGGAAACAACACAGAGCAGAGAGGTTACAGAGAGGAAACAACACAGAGCAGAGAGGTTACAGAGAGAGGAAACAACACAGAGCAGAGAGGTTACAGAGAGAGGAAACAACACAGAGCAGAGAGGTTACAGAGAGAGGAAACAACACAGAGCAGAGAGGTTACAGAGAGAGGAAACAACACAGAGCAGAGAGGTTACAGAGAGGAAACAACACAGAGCAGAGAGGTTACAGAGAGAGGAAACAACACAGAGCAGAGAGGTTACAGAGAGGAAACAACACAGAGCAGAGAGGTTACAGAGCTCAGAGTGGAACTCTGAACTTCCACAGCAGCATCAGAGTGAGGAGACACCAGAGAGCCCACCCTGCTCTGAGCTGGACCTCAGGAGGTCTGATGAGCAACAAAACAGCTGAAACTGGTTCTGAACCAACAGCTGATTTCCCTCCATCAGGTAAAGAAGTGAAACTCAGAGAATCCACACAGAAAACTTTTCACACGTTGATCAACACATAAACAGCTCATATTCACATGATAAAGATTAATAATCATCAGCAGAAGAAACCTGACGGTCAAACAATCAGTGCAACAGCCCATCCTTCTCTCCTCCTCCAGCTTACTTGGAGGGGCTCATCCTGATTCAGAACACCAACTGCTTCATGATAATAAAATCCAGGATTTAATATGTTTAACATGTTTAACATGTGCAGGTTCTGTCTTAGTTCAGCTCTTCTGTGGTTCTACATGTTGGAATGATCACTAAGAACCACAAACAGCAGCAGGACACTCACAGGTCAGATGTTCACACAGATGAGATCTTACCAACTGCTGGAGGCAGATATCGATTCAGACGGGCAGATCTTCTTCTATAGATCAGGAAACCAACAGCAGCAAGAGGAAGAAGAGATGTGAAGAAACCTGAGAGTGCAATCATCAGTCCAACAGGTTCTCGACTGTTTCCTTCCTCCTCTCCTCCTCCAGTTCTCTTCCCTGCAGGTCAGAAACAGATGTGGTTAGCAGCTGTCAGGTGATGACTGAAGAACATTTCCTCTTCAAACTGCTGTCCCACATCATCTCCTGCACTCAGACCAGCTGCTTTCTACAGAGTCTCATCAACAACATCTTTAGAAAACACCTGAAACATCTGATCTGAGATGTTTCACTCTCACATCAACAACAGGAAGCTGCTTCAGCTCTGATCCAGAGACACACTCACACTCACCTGGTTCAACAACTGCCAGGTGGATGATGCTGATGGGATCAGATATCTTTCCATCATTTATTTCTTCCTGGAAGATTCGACACTCATATGTTCCTCTGTCCTCAGTCGTCACATCCTTCAGAATCAGAGACACGTCTCCATCCTTCATCTGTCTGTCCTGCAGATCCACCCGGTTCTTATAAGATGGATGCTGGCCTTCAAGATCGAGCTGATCATCACGGTAGATGAGAACATATTCTTTACCCAGATCAGCTCTGCTCCACTCTACAACTATGATGGGGTTGTTGTTGGGAGCTCTACATGTCAGAGTAACATCCTGTCCAGGTTCAGCTGTGATGATTCTGTGTTCTGCAGGAGAGGAAACAACACAGAGCAGAGAGGTTACAGAGAGGAAACAACACAGAGCAGAGAGGTTACAGAGAGAGGAAACAACACAGAGCAGAGAGGTTACAGAGAGGAAACAACACAGAGCAGAGAGGTTACAGAGAGAGGAAACAACACAGAGCAGAGAGGTTACAGAGAGAGGAAACAACACAGAGCAGAGAGGTTACAGAGAGAGGAAACAACACAGAGCAGAGAGGTTACAGAGAGAGGAAACAACACAGAGCAGAGAGGTTACAGAGAGAGGAAACAACACAGAGCAGAGAGGTTACAGAGAGGAAACAACACAGAGCAGAGAGGTTACAGAGAGGAAACAACACAGAGCAGAGAGGTTACAGAGAGGAAACAACACAGAGCAGAGAGGTTACAGAGAGGAAACAACACAGAGCAGAGAGGTTACAGAGAGAGGAAACAACACAGAGCAGAGAGGTTACAGAGAGAGGAAACAACACAGAGCAGAGAGGTTACAGAGAGAGGAAACAACACAGAGCAGAGAGGTTACAGAGAGAGGAAACAACACAGAGCAGAGAGGTTACAGAGAGAGGAAACAACACAGAGCAGAGAGGTTACAGAGAGGAAACAACACAGAGCAGAGAGGTTACAGAGAGGAAACAACACAGAGCAGAGAGGTTACAGAGAGAGGAAACAACACAGAGCAGAGAGGTTACAGAGAGAGGAAACAACACAGAGCAGAGAGGTTACAGAGAGAGGAAACAACACAGAGCAGAGAGGTTACAGAGAGAGGAAACAACACAGAGCAGAGAGGTTACAGAGAGAGGAAACAACACAGAGCAGAGAGGTTACAGAGAGAGGAAACAACACAGAGCAGAGAGGTTACAGAGAGAGGAAACATCACAGAGCAGAGAGGTTACAGAGAGGAAACAACACAGAGCAGAGAGGTTACAGAGAGGAAACAACACAGAGCAGAGAGGTTACAGAGAGGAAACAACACAGAGCAGAGAGGTTACAGAGAGGAAACAACACAGAGCAGAGAGGTTACAGAGAGGAAACAACACAGAGCAGAGAGGTTACAGAGAGGAAACAACACAGAGCAGAGAGGTTACAGAGAGAGGAAACAACACAGAGCAGAGAGGTTACAGAGAGAGGAAACAACACAGAGCAGAGAGGTTACAGAGAGAGGAAACAACACAGAGCAGAGAGGTTACAGAGAGGAAACAACACAGAGCAGAGAGGTTACAGAGAGGAAACAACACAGAGCAGAGAGGTTACAGAGAGGAAACAACACAGAGCAGAGAGGTTACAGAGAGGAAACAACACAGAGCAGAGAGGTTACAGAGAGAGGAAACAACACAGAGCAGAGAGGTTACAGAGAGAGGAAACAACACAGAGCAGAGAGGTTACAGAGAGAGGAAACAACACAGAGCAGAGAGGTTACAGAGAGGAAACAACACAGAGCAGAGAGGTTACAGAGAGAGGAAACAACACAGAGCAGAGAGGTTACAGAGAGGAAACAACACAGAGCAGAGAGGTTACAGAGAGGAAACAACACAGAGCAGAGAGGTTACAGAGAGAGGAAACAACACAGAGCAGAGAGGTTACAGAGAGGAAACAACACAGAGCAGAGAGGTTACAGAGAGGAAACAACACAGAGCAGAGAGGTTACAGAGAGGAAACATCACAGAGCAGAGAGGTTACAGAGAGAGGAAACAACACAGAGCAGAGAGGTTACAGAGAGGAAACATCACAGAGCAGAGAGGTTACAGAGAGAGGAAACATCACAGAGCAGAGAGGTTACAGAGAGAGGAAACAACACAGAGCAGAGAGGTTACAGAGAGGAAACAACACAGAGCAGAGAGGTTACAGAGAGAGGAAACAACACAGAGCAGAGAGGTTACAGAGAGAGGAAACAACACAGAGCAGAGAGGTTACAGAGAGAGGAAACATCACAGAGCAGAGAGGTTACAGAGAGAGGAAACAACACAGAGCAGAGAGGTTACAGAGAGGAAACAACACAGAGCAGAGAGGTTACAGAGAGGAAACAACACAGAGCAGAGAGGTTACAGAGAGAGGAAACAACACAGAGCAGAGAGGTTACAGAGAGAGGAAACAACACAGAGCAGAGAGGTTACAGAGAGAGGAAACAACACAGAGCAGAGAGGTTACAGAGAGAGGAAACAACACAGAGCAGAGAGGTTACAGAGAGAGGAAACAACACAGAGCAGAGAGGTTACAGAGAGAGGAAACAACACAGAGCAGAGAGGTTACAGAGAGGAAACAACACAGAGCAGAGAGGTTACAGAGAGAGGAAACAACACAGAGCAGAGAGGTTACAGAGAGAGGAAACAACACAGAGCAGAGAGGTTACAGAGAGAGGAAACAACACAGAGCAGAGAGGTTACAGAGAGGAAACAACACAGAGCAGAGAGGTTACAGAGAGAGGAAACAACACAGAGCAGAGAGGTTACAGAGAGGAAACAACACAGAGCAGAGAGGTTACAGAGAGGAAACATCACAGAGCAGAGAGGTTACAGAGAGGAAACAACACAGAGCAGAGAGGTTACAGAGAGAGGAAACAACACAGAGCAGAGAGGTTACAGAGAGAGGAAACAACACAGAGCAGAGAGGTTACAGAGAGAGGAAACAACACAGAGCAGAGAGGTTACAGAGAGAGGAAACAACACAGAGCAGAGAGGTTACAGAGAGGAAACAACACAGAGCAGAGAGGTTACAGAGAGAGGAAACAACACAGAGCAGAGAGGTTACAGAGAGAGGAAACAACACAGAGCAGAGAGGTTACAGAGAGAGGAAACAACACAGAGCAGAGAGGTTACAGAGAGGAAACAACACAGAGCAGAGAGGTTACAGAGAGAGGAAACAACACAGAGCAGAGAGGTTACAGAGAGGAAACAACACAGAGCAGAGAGGTTACAGAGAGAGGAAACAACACAGAGCAGAGAGGTTACAGAGAGAGGAAACAACACAGAGCAGAGAGGTTACAGAGAGGAAACAACACAGAGCAGAGAGGTTACAGAGAGAGGAAACAACACAGAGCAGAGAGGTTACAGAGAGGAAACAACACAGAGCAGAGAGGTTACAGAGAGAGGAAACAACACAGAGCAGAGAGGTTACAGAGAGAGGAAACAACACAGAGCAGAGAGGTTACAGAGAGGAAACAACACAGAGCAGAGAGGTTACAGAGAGAGGAAACAACACAGAGCAGAGAGGTTACAGAGAGGAAACAACACAGAGCAGAGAGGTTACAGAGAGGAAACAACACAGAGCAGAGAGGTTACAGAGAGAGGAAACAACACAGAGCAGAGAGGTTACAGAGAGAGGAAACAACACAGAGCAGAGAGGTTACAGAGAGAGGAAACAACACAGAGCAGAGAGGTTACAGAGAGGAAACAACACAGAGCAGAGAGGTTACAGAGAGAGGAAACAACACAGAGCAGAGAGGTTACAGAGAGGAAACAACACAGAGCAGAGAGGTTACAGAGAGAGGAAACAACACAGAGCAGAGAGGTTACAGAGAGGAAACATCACAGAGCAGAGAGGTTACAGAGAGGAAACAACACAGAGCAGAGAGGTTACAGAGAGAGGAAACAACACAGAGCAGAGAGGTTACAGAGAGAGGAAACAACACAGAGCAGAGAGGTTACAGAGAGGAAACAACACAGAGCAGAGAGGTTACAGAGAGGAAACAACACAGAGCAGAGAGGTTACAGAGAGAGGAAACAACACAGAGCAGAGAGGTTACAGAGAGAGGAAACAACACAGAGCAGAGAGGTTACAGAGAGGAAACAACACAGAGCAGAGAGGTTACAGAGAGAGGAAACAACACAGAGCAGAGAGGTTACAGAGAGAGGAAACAACACAGAGCAGAGAGGTTACAGAGAGAGGAAACAACACAGAGCAGAGAGGTTACAGAGAGAGGAAACAACACAGAGCAGAGAGGTTACAGAGAGAGGAAACAACACAGAGCAGAGAGGTTACAGAGAGGAAACAACACAGAGCAGAGAGGTTACAGAGAGAGGAAACAACACAGAGCAGAGAGGTTACAGAGAGAGGAAACAACACAGAGCAGAGAGGTTACAGAGAGAGGAAACATCACAGAGCAGAGAGGTTACAGAGAGAGGAAACAACACAGAGCAGAGAGGTTACAGCTCAGAGTGGAAACAACACAGAGCAGAGAGGTTACAGAGAGAGGAAACAACACAGAGCAGAGAGGTTACAGAGAGAGGAAACATCACAGAGCAGAGAGGTTACAGAGAGGAAACAACACAGAGCAGAGAGGTTACAGAGAGGAAACAACACAGAGCAGAGAGGTTACAGAGAGAGGAAACATCACAGAGCAGAGAGGTTACAGAGAGAGGAAACAACACAGAGCAGAGAGGTTACAGCTCAGAGTGGAACTCTGAACTTCCACAGCAGCATCATCTGTACCCCGAGGACTAAACAAGAGGAGCCCCAACAAATGCTGTTTATGTTCAGTTCCTGATGGGAAGGAGCAGGTTCCCTTTGGTGTGTGCACGGCTGCCGCAGAACATCTGTTAGAATGCATCAGCCAACTAGCCGGACTACCTTCATCAACACCAAAACGATGCTGGAACTCGGCTCACAGGACGCAGCAGGGCAGGCGCGTAACTATAGCAGGTTCAGCCGCACTGGGGCCCGTGGCCGTTGCAGGGCCCGTTTATTCTCCACTGAGCTGTCATTCGGTAGAATTTCAGCGCAACTACGCTCACCCGTCATCCGCTGAGCTCTCAGTCAGTGGCACTTCAGTACCCTGGCCAGCGACGGTCACCTTGCCCGTCGCAAGCAAATCTTAAGCTTCTCCGCACGTCCCGCGGACCCCTTGCAGCACTTCATGAACTGTCAGCCGCTCGGACGGCTCTCTTCGCGAGAACCGCACGATCACGAGAAGCCGGCTGCCGCCGGGCTGTTCTCTACGACAGTGTTTCCCAACCGGGGGTACGCGTACCCCTAGTGGTACGCGGAGGTACTGCAGGGGGTACGCGGCGGCTCAAGGGGATTTTTTTTAATTTTTTTTATTTATTTATTAAGGCGTCATACTTTTATGGAGGACTGTTTTTGAAGGAGACTCCCGTTTTGTGATAAATGTTACATGAGATAGGCCTGTTAATGTATTCTTAACCCATTGACGCCGGATGTTGCGTAGCGCAACATTGTTCATTTATCATTATTTTCAAGACGCATGCAGCATGTAATGCACAATAATTGGTTCAAATACACATGAGGTGGGTGTTTTCGATTAGCCTGTTCTGCAATAGTGCGTTTGTAGCTAATTTGACAGCTCGGCTACAATGGCTGCGGTTAACGAGACATACTGTGACAGCGATGGAAGTGATGTGGAGTTGGCGCGGCCACACACCATCCAACTTGAAGTGGAGCCCCGTGTCAAAGCAGGAGAGGAAATCTTTCATCGGTCTCTGCCTAACTTTTGGAATAATCAAACTACCAACTCGCCGGGATTACTGGAGGCAGAGCAAGTGGCTGTATCAGACAAATGTCGCCCGAGTGATGGCACGAGATCGTTTCGACATGATGTAATTATTTATTCTTGCGCTGCATTCTGACGACTTCTCATTCTTATTTGAGTGGCGTTGCCCTTATGTAAAAAAAAAGAGAGCCCGGTGCGAATTACTGCAGTATGACAACTATGATGTTTTAGAAGTCGTGTCACTGAAGTATACAGTGTAACTGCACAATGCAAGATATATTGCAGGTTTTTTTTTATCATTCATTATTATTGCTGATATTATGATTATGATTTAGTTATAGTATAGTAACAGTATAGTAATAGTAGTATAATAAATAGCAGCATTGGGTATTATCCTGAATCATAAAGCAAAACTACATGAACCAAATGTCCAACATTGATAAAAAAAAAAGTAATACAATCCAGCCAGCGAAAATTTTTTAAATTTTTCTTAGGTGTTTTCAATGAATTGTTTTTAGTTAAAAAAAAAAAAAAAACCCTCAGGCATTGGGGACCTTTTCCAAAAACTGGCTTAGGCATTGAGCAGCCTTTTTTGCAGGTGCTTTAGGCGCCAATGGGTTAAAAAGAGAGAGAAATGAGTTATGTTAATGTATTCTTAAAAAAAAGAGAATTGTTACTTGTTTAAGTTAGATAACAAAGGAAGATTATTTTGATTTAGTATTTATGCTATTTTGGTTAATTATTTATATTTCAAGAAAATGTTTTTTATTCTTATGTTGAATTCAACTGAGGTTAAAAAAAAGAGAGAACGCCTGAGAATTTTATGTTCAAGTTAAGGATATTAATTAAAATGATTTTCATGTAATAACCACTGTGTTGCTCTACTTTTGGAGAATCATCGCACGCGTTGTATGTGTGAGGGGGTACTCGTGGTGTGACAAGAAGGCTCAGGGGGTACTCAGGCCAAAAAAGATTGGGAACCACTGCTCTACGAGAACGAAGATGTAAGCATAGGCCTACATGTTTATCCAAATTTCAGATCGTGAACCGGTGAAATAAAATGACCTGTCTGCAGACAAAACTGTTAGCGGTAAACAGGCGTCAGGCAGTGACAGTGCAGAACAGGAGCTGGACAGGACAGGAGCGGGGGAAGAACGTTATCCTACAGACAGGGGACACTTTCAAGAACATTTCTTGGACGCTTCTGTTAAAAACTACATTTTAACAATGGGTTCATGTAAACCTAGCGGCCCTTTTCCTAAAAATAAACACAATCGCTCTTTTTCTGATGTGTTTTATCATACCCAAACAAAGGCAGGTGTCAAATTGCCACGGATGTGGCTTTGCTATTCACCAAAATTGGATTGTGCTTACTGTGAACCATGCTGGCTATTTGGAGATCGCCGTTCATCGCATTATAATAACGCATGGGTGAATGGAGTAAATGATTGGGGCCATCTGTCGCAAAAAATTGAATGTCACGAGTCCTCTCAGCCAATTGTGTTGTGTTTGAGCAATGGAAGCTCCATGGTACCATTGACAAAGATTTGGAGAGGGATGTGCGTAATTCCGCACTTTTTTGGCGAGGAGTGCTGGAGCGCATAGTCAATGTTACACTTGGGCCCAATCCCAATTCTATTTTCTACCCCTTCGCCTACCCCTCGCCCCTACCCCTCGCCCCTTCAAACGGAGGGGTAGGCGAAGGGCTAAGAATGTCACCCCTTTGAATTGGGACAGCACTTCACACTCATGAACGTAATAAGTCCGCGCCGTCAGTTGTTACGTAACCAAAAGCGACAGCTTTAGCCAGAAGTAAACAAACATGACCGGCGCTGTGGTGTTCGCGCTGTCCTGGGCTATTCGGATTTTTAGAAATATCTGCGTCGAATCGACGGAGTGCCATCAGGCGAAGGCGTCTTCCACATCTGGGAGCATTGCTGGATCCTGTTACGGTATGTACAATAAGAAATTAATGCAAATAACGCTTGTGAGTGAGCAGCTGGTAGCTTCCAGAGCCGGCGTGTGAATATGATAATGTGTGTGTGTGTTTGAAAGTGCTTCTAACTGTACATTTGTGATATCGTGTAATATAGAAACAATTTGCTTGTCTCGTTGGATTTGCTGATTTATTGATTGGAGTAGTATCCTAACCTGGCTAACCTAGCTGAAAGCATAAGCTAACGTTTAGCCTTTGTTACTCGCCTCGTTCCGTTTGGGATAAACATGCAGCTCATGCGTTTTTGAAGCGGTTTTCTTTGTACCAGGTTCAGATTTGATGACTTAAATAAATGCACTGCATTGTGTGTGCTATCAATGTGTTGGTTTGGGAGGATGAAAGCCTGATCTTTCCATGTTTTTCTTTCCAGCAGACGGGTCATCCTACAAATTATTGCCCATTGGACCACAACATGTACCCCAATTTTTTTGTTATCCCTTGTATAATAAATCTCTTCATACCAATATCCGTTCCAGTCGTTAATATGATGTTGATGTGATAATCATGCTCAAACCTTGGCAAACCTTTTGTCCTTAATTTCTTTTAATAGGCTCACATTACAGACTGGTAAGGCAGCTCATTTTCAGAAATAACAGCTTAAAGTGTGTGGTGAAAATATGGACAATAAACAGTATGAATATAAACAGTATGAACATAAACGGGCAACAGTGCAATCATCGAGAACGAGATGACTGGAGCAGGAACAGCGGAGGGCGCATCGGAGGTGCTGCATGGGCTCAGTGATGTTCTGGGGGAACAAGACACGACATGACATTATAGCATGCACTTTCATCCATTGTAAAAAATTTAAAAAGGTGTTTCAGAATGCGGTAGTGGTGGCTGTGTGTACAATAGGTGCATGGCGCATCAACTCACCGTAAAGTTTGTCTATCATGCGCTCAAACCGAGCTAAAAAGCGCTCCGTTTTCTGCTCGTGGCGCTTCTGCTCCTCCAGGCTCTCCTGTATCAGGTAATCCATTATGGGATTGGACTTCCTACTTCTTTTTGGGGATGGGGATGACTTTAGAAACAGATCTTCATTTTCGGCGCTAAACCTGATCAGGCTCTTAGTGCTTGAGTCCCTGTGAATCAGTCACGTATATGAATACTTGTGATGATAGGTAGCGAAATGACGCTCATGTCACTCAAAAGGAACTTCTCTATGGTTAACCAACTACATTGCTTGTAAATACTCGTGTTACAATTTAAAAAACGACAACTCTTTCGCAGCACCTTCACATGCATTGACCGATTACTCATGTAAAATAGCGACTTTTCCCATGTGCGTTTATAGCAGAAAACAACTACACATTGCCACCATGTTAAACTCACACAATGCACCAGTTATCACAACCTAAAACGATTAAAAAGACTTGCGATCTCCCGGTAGTCGCGTTGTACTCTGGGAAATATATCATACCCCTTCAAACGGAGTCTGCCTGGCTG
The DNA here is from genome assembly GCF_027942865.1 of Odontesthes bonariensis. Taxonomy (NCBI): domain Eukaryota; kingdom Metazoa; phylum Chordata; class Actinopteri; order Atheriniformes; family Atherinopsidae; genus Odontesthes; species Odontesthes bonariensis. The sequence goes on from NC_134524.1 coordinate 3,326,017, forward strand.
AAGCCCTCCGTTTCAAGGGCTACAACGGAGGGGAAGGGGTAAGGGGTGAATTGGGATTGGGCCTTACTCTGGCGTCTTGTAACCTTGCATTCAGGGCTCTTTGGGAGGTACTGGGACAGCCCAATAGTGGGAATTTTCTTTCTATAATTGAGCTGCTCGTGGGTTACGACCCTTTACTGAAAGAGCTCATAAGCCGACCACAGGGTTCCATTAAATACCCTAGTCCAGCTATCCAAAACGAGCTCATTCACATACTGTCCTTGAGAGTTCAGCACGCAATCACAGCTGATATTAATGAAGCTCCGTTTTTTTCCATCATAATGGATAGCACACAGGATCTGTCCAAGCACGACCAACTCAGCCAAGTATACAGATATGTAACAATAGTTCGAAATGCGATGGACAAAGCTGTCGATGTAAAGATAATGGAGTCGTTTCTGGGATTTGTGGAGACCGTCGATACATCCGCAAGTGAGTTGGCAGTTAATGTGCTGGACAGCATCCCGTGCAACGGTCTTGACTTATCAAAATGCCGTGGGCAGGGTTACGACGGAGCCGCAAATATGAGTGGCATTTACTCAGGGGTGCAGGCCAGAATACCGGAGAGTGAGCCGCTTGCGACATATGTTCACTGTGCAGCGCACAATTTGAATTTGGTTTTGAATGATGCAGTGAAAAACATCCCAGATGTTGATCAGTTTTATGACAACATAGAACACATCTACACATTCTTTGGAACCAGCATTAAAAGATGGAACATGCTCAGTGGCATAATTACAGCAGATGGCTCAGATCACCCAGATGTGACTGAAGAGATTATGCCCCACTCGCTGGTCCTCCAGATTCGATTCCCTCAGTGCTATACAGTACAGGTATGTGGATGTAATGCGGGTGCTGACAAAAATAGCTCTGACAAGTGACAAAGGGGATGAGCGTAACGAAGCCGCTGGGCTTACGAAATTGATGGAAAAATTTTGTTTAATTTTTTTGCTCGTCGTGCAGACAAAAGTGTTGGAGACTGTCAATGCTGTGTCAAAAACACTTCAAAAGACAGACACAGATTTGCAGACCGCAATTCAGTTACTAGAAAACTCGATACAAGTCATCTCTGAGTACCGGGGTGCATTTGACCAGGCCAAGACTACAGCGCAGACGCTCTTAAGTAAATGGGGGGTTCAGAGCGCATTTGAAAATGTTAGAGCAAGGAGAGTGAAGCGTCACTTTGACGAACTGTCTGAAGATGAGCGTTTTACCGACGCAGAGGGTTACTTCAGAGTGAATATATTTAATGGCACTCTGGACATAATAAACGCCCAACTCTCACAAAGATTTAAAAGTATGCGGGAAACGTGTCGTTTGTTTGAAGCTTTGCGTCCTACCACCCTTCAGCTCGCAGGAGATGATGACCTGTTTGCAAAAGCGAAGCGTTTATCTGATTATTATGCCAGGGACATCGCACCAACGTTTCCAAGTCAACTCCTCTCATTTAGGTCGTGTTTCAAATCAGAGATTGCGCAAAAAACATCCATTTTACAACTGGCCAAAATGCTTGTGGTGGATTATGATACGGTAACATCCACATTCGGTGAAGTGTGCACTGCGCTCATGCTGTTTCTCACACTACCTGTGACTGTGGCAACAGCTGAGCGATCATTTTCAAAACTAAAACTTATAAAGACATACCTAAGGAGCAGCATGGGGCAGGACAGACTCAGTGGGTTAGCTATACTATCCATTGAAAACAGGAGAGCCAGAGCATTAAATATTGGTGACATCGTTGATGATTTTGCACAACGCAAGGCTCGTAAAATGGCATTCTGATTAATGTACATTGATGGTCGTATGATTTTTTCTTTGTTTCTGCACAGTTGTAAAGCCCAAGTTCAGTTTCTACGCAGTTCATGTTTAGGGCAACCATACTGTAAGAGCTTGCGGTTTCAGCAGAAGGCGAGGTTTCAGCGCTTTGAGCCTATCCATGGCATGCGCTAATGTCAATGCTGTATATATTTGATTACCGTATAGGCCTATTAATAAAAATGATTTGTAAAGTTTTCCCATATTATTGACTCAATGTTGTGGAGTATGTTTTTATGTACAACAATATAAACTACTTCTGTAGGCTATCTTTGATCCTTGAGGATTAGGCACCCTTATGTTAAGTCCTCCCTTAAATGTCACTATGACCACTAGAGGGCCCGTATTCCGCATGTCGCACCGGAGCCCACGGCCAGCTTCTTACGCGACTGCAGCAGGGGGTAAGAAAATGTTCATAAATGATGTTGCTGATATGGGATGTCATACAGCTTCATGTCAAAATAGGCGAACTATCCCTTTAAACACCTGCTGACTGTTATTTTCTCCTGATATGGCTGCAGTCGGGTGTAGTTGGGAGGAGCCAGCTCTACCGGGGGTTTCCTCTAATTTCTGTTAATGCTTTTTCATTTGAATTACGGTACAGATTTTTCCTCCATATTTATGAAGCTTCATGTCTCCCCCACACCTGTGTGAAGTTGGCACCCCATATGTTGAAAATATGAATAAAAGCATTTTGGTTCGTTTGTGCACGATTTTGCAGGCAAAATCAGCGTTTGTGCACAAACCGTCTTAAAGGCACAATCTTCGATTTTTATGTCATTTTGAAGTGTATTGCATACAAAAAACACCTATACATACCATAAGAGTGTGCAGAAATAATCCTACTGGCATGTCCTAACTAAAGTTTATACACAGCATAGCTGAGTTTTACTGCAGAATTAGCAGGCTAAACTGATAGCGCCAAACCGGCAGTTTTCTGGCCAGGAGGTGGCGATATAGAGTAAAATCAACCTCCGTTCAACCCCAGGCAGTAAAAGAACCAGAAGAAGAGCCTGCTCTGAGGAGGAGTGAGTGGGGTGGGAGCGGGGCCAGCGCCAGACCAGCGATTTCTTCTCCTGCCTGGGGTTGAACGGAGGTTGATTTTACTCACTCAACACCTCATCAACATCCGAATGACTTGAACATGGTTGAAATCGTTTGTGCAGGCAAAATGAACGTTGACAAACTTAGACTTAGAAAGGAAAATATGCTGACACAGACAGATTACCACCTGCCTCAAAATGCAATACACCGGCAACGTTATGAGTAAGCACATTCTTTTTAAATTAACATTGATTATATCATCTCGTCTTGTTGGAAGAAGGCTTCTGTTCAGTCGCGTTCCATGTTCGACGAGATTCAGAACTTGTTGCAGCCAAAACCGGAACCAAACTTCTTTTTTTTAGGCCTGACCTTTTAGCAGGTCACCTTGAGTTCATCTCATGGCATGGTCAGTGAGTTACTTATTTTATCTAGGTATAATAGATAAAATATTATCTAGTATGTATGTATGTATATATGTATGTAGACAGACCTAGATGTATTTATTGGGTACAATATGTCCTGCTTTACGATTATATGGGATTTTTTGTTTTAGTGCCATGTTTCAGAGAGCCAATAGCCGCTTTCGGACTGTAGGAACCTTTGGCAGTTCTAATAACCTTTTAATCCGCGGGGCCGTTTTCTCCCGTGTTCGGACATACAGGAACTCGGGGCTTTCTCCCTTAGTTCCTATAACTATTTAGCTCCTTCTCCGAGGTCGGGTCTTTTCATAGTTCTATAGAACTAATCTAACGGAGGTGTGTGGTGGTCGGTAGCTACGCCCCATGTCATGCTATCACGGCTGAAATGTTTCCTCATAGGACACAGACAGAACCGGCGGGTGTTTAATAAGTTAAACTTACACTGGTCTCATTTGTCTGCAGCGCTGCTCTCCTTTCTTCCTTCATGAAATGAAAAAGTATCTCCTGACTCTCTCTGTGAGCTTTTCCAGCCTCGATATTAGACGCCTGATGTGATTGTCCATGATTAATATCACCATCATGCAGACCATAAACACAGTGGCCTCCCCGCTCTCCATATTAGCTTCTTGGTGGTGTTTTTTCTACTCTCCTTACTTTTACCGTTTTGTTTTGTGTTTGAATGTAGCGCTAAACGGCTAACGGCTAACACGTCACTGAAGCAGACGGCTGCGCGCGGCGCATCAGTCCCTATCAGGTCCCGACTCATGTGCGAATGCAGACTGAAACAGTTCCGCTGGGGAAGGATAGTTATCAGAACGAAATTCGAGGAGGGTAGTTCTGATAACTACTTTCTTAGAACGGTCTGTCCGAAAGCGGCTAATGATGACTTTCTGTGATTTTCCTTGGCAATACTAAAATAAAACTCCTTGTAATCCCTGCATTTCCCTCAAAACTGTAATTTTGGTTTTAACACTGATATGTTTCTTTCACACAAATCTTTGCACAAAATTATATTTACATCTTAGGCCTAAGTGTCCCGAACTTTTAGGAATTGGATTTATAGTTGTCTTTAAATCAATCATCAATATGTAGAGATATAAGGCATTTAAGATAGCAGTATCTAACAGTGTATAGATATAAATTAGTTACCTTGGCCAGATGGCTGTATGCGTGGCTGGTGCTGCAGAAAGGTTTTTGTATTTAAGGTAAACTGAGTCTTATTGCCCAAGGCCCTCCCACCCTGTAGCAAATTGATACATTTCACCATTTTCCCGGGCCATAATTTTTTGCACAGTACACATGAAGCACTTCTTTCATTGTGCCAGTAAAGTATGAAGTGCATCCATGTTGCATTTTATTTGTGTTGTAGTTTACGCTATTACTTTGCAGACTAGGAGAATGAACATTGTTGTATATGCATGGTGATATACAGCTAGACATTTAAAATAGGGAGTGGTACTATTTACCAAAATTAAACTTAATCATGCTCTACCACTCTGAAAATATGAAGTATTGCATAAATACTAATGTTTGATCAGTTGACCAATGCTAACTTGTGTTGTGCCAAATAGGGGTATATAATCACAACAGTGTGCTACAATATTCAACATTTTTACACCTCTGGTAAATAATGACTGCCAAGACATGTTGATGGGGTGCTGAGTGACCAACTTTCAGAAAATTAAAAGTTAAATTATAAAAAAAACGGTTTGTGCACAAACATTAATTTTGCCTGCACAAACGTGCACAAACGTGCACAAACGATTCCAACCATTTTTTAGTCATCTGGATGTTAATGGGGTGCTGAGTGACCTAAGGTCACCAACCTCTTAAAAGTTAAATATCTTCAAGACGGTTTGTGCACAAACGCTGATTTTGCCTGCACAATCGTGCAAAAACGATGCACAAACGAACCAAAATGCTTCTATTCATATTTTCAACATATGGGGTGCCAACTTCACACAGGTTTCCCCCCCACCAGTCCCCAGCTTAAGTCCCCAGCTGAAACTCACCTGCAGAAGCAGACAGCAGGAGGCCGACACACAGCAGACTCAGAGACGCGGATCTTAAAGCAGCCATTTCCTCTGATTCTACAGATCCAACTCTGAGTCTGTTAGAAAAGTTAAACTATTCCAGGATATTCCAGCAGATGCAGAAAACCAGTTTAACTCATAAACCAAACTAAGTTAGAAACGAAGCTGAACAATAAACCAGAACCAGAACAAAAGTCCCTTCGTGCCTCGCTGTAGAGGCTCTGAATGCGGAAGGAGGTGGAGTTTGAGAGGCGGCGCCTGACTGAAGTCTTCTTCCGCATCAGCTTCGGAAGACTTCGGAATTCTTACGAATTCATCCGAAGCTGATACGGAAGGTGGAGTTTGAGAGGCGGCGCCTTCAATCAGCTGATCAGAGATCGATGACAAAATCTCTGAAAGTGACTGACCGACGTCAGTCCCAACAGCAGCAACGTTCCTGTTAAACTCAGGATGAAGGATAAACTCAGGATGAAGGATAAACTCAGGATGAAGGATAAACTCAGGACGTCTGTTCTCAGTGAGGAACAAACAGAGACGCTCAGGAAAGACATGGAAATACAAGCAGAGCTGAATGTCTGCAGAGCAGCGCGTACACGCATGTAAATCACGTGATTCAACAGGAATGATTCAGGTGTGAGACTCAGTACATTTACCGTCAGCAGTGTTGGTCAAGTTACTTTTAAAAAGTAATTAGTTACAGTTACTAGTTCCTGTTCCCAAAAATGATGATAATGATGATGATACCGAGGCTCAGAGATTGATGTCCGCCTACAGACTGACTGTCTCAGCTCTGCCATTAGCCATGATCAGGTTCCTGCTGATGTCAGCTCCTTTAATATGTCAACCATTCATCCATAAAAACAAACAGGCTGGAAATACAGGCTGGTTGTTCAAGTGTCTGAGCAGCTTTAGTTCACATCAGGTGATTGTGTGTGTTTGGTTTATTGTAAAGCCCTATTCGGACGGGACTAGTTTAATGACGTCCATGATACGGAGCGTGCAGATATTTTACTCAACTGTAAAATCCCTTTTATCCATAATTTCTGACAAAGGTTGATACACTTGAACTCAGGAACATCCTGACTGTTCACTCACTCAATATCAAGCTCATTCACTGTATCATTTTGGAGAAATTCAGTCTCAAAGTTTATTATTTTGAAGTGAAAAATGCATTATGCACGATATTTATGCTACTGTAAAATCCTTTTCATCCATAATTTGGGGTGCCAACTTCACACAGGTTTCCCCCCCACCAGTCCCCAGCTCAAACTCACCTGCAGAAGCAGACAGCAGGAGGCCGACACACAGCAGAGAGACGCTCAGTGACGTTAAAGCAGCCATTTCCTCTTATTGTTCAGATCCAACTCTGAGTCTGTGGGAAAAGTTCAGCTATTCCAGGATGTTCCAGCAGATGGAGAAAACCAGAGTTTAACTCGTAAACCAAACTAAGTTAGAAACGAAGCTGAACAATAAACCAGAACCAGAACAAATGTCCCTTCGTGCCTCGCTCTAACGGCTCTGAATGCGGAAAGAGTTCATGTCCGGAAGAAGGTGGAGTTTGAGAGGCGGCGCCTTACTGACGTCTTCTTCCGTATCAGCTTCGGAATTCTTCCGAAGCTGATACGGAAGAAGGTGGAGTTTGAGAGGCAGCGCCTTCAATCAGCTGATCAGAGATCAGAGATCGATGAGAAAATCTCTGAAAGTGACTCTGTGACCGACTTCAGTCCCAACAGCAGCAACGTTCCTGTTAAACTCAGGATGAAGGTTCTCAGTGAGGAACAAACAGCAGAGAGACGCTCGTATGCATGATATTTATTCTACTGTAAAATCCCTTTCATCCATAATTTCTGACAAAGGTGTGTACACTTGAACTCAGTAACATCCTGACTGTTCACTCACTCAGTATCAAACTCATTAACTGTATCATTTTGGAGAAATTCAGTCTCAAAGTTTATTATTTTGAAGTGAAAAATGCATTATGCACGATATTTATGCTACTGTAAAATCCCTTTCATCCATAATTTCTGACAAAGGTGTGTACACTTGAACTCAGTAACATCCTGACTGTTCACTCACTCAGTATCAAACTCATTAACTGTATCATTTTGGAGAAATTCAGTCTCAAAGGTCATTCATTTGATGTGAAAAAGGCATTAGACTTTAAAACAGCTCAGCTTGTGTACAAGTCTCTTCACGGTCAAGCGCCAAAGTACATCTCTGACATGTTAGAGCCATATGAACCAACTCGGGCTCTGAGAACCTCAGGGAGGGGTCTCCTGCCCCAGGGAGGGGTCTCCTGCTGGTGCCCAGAGTCAGGACTAAACAAGGTGAGGCTGCGTTTCAGTTTGATGCTCCTAACATCTGGAACAGTCTTCCAGAAGATGTGAGACAGGCCTCAACTCTGACAATGTTTAAATCCAGGCTGAAAACAGTTCTGTTTAGCTGTGCATATGACACCTGAAAGTGTTTTATCTGCACTCTTCACTTTTAAATGAACTAATTAATGATTATTTTTTATATTTTTATTTTTCCCCCTCTTCTTTGATTGCTTTTAACTGTGTTTTAATTTTTATCTTTTAAATGCCTTGTCTTTATGTAAAGCACATTGAGTTGCCTGTAGTATGAAATGCTCTATATAAATAAAGATGCCTTGCCTTGCCATTATTTGCAATATTTATGCTACTGTAAAATCCCTTTCATCCATAATTTCTGACAAAGGTGTGTACACTTGAACTCAGGAACATCCTGACTGTTCACTCACTCAGTATCAAGCTCATTCACTGTATCATTTAGGAGAAATTCAGCCTCAAAGTTCATTATTTTGAAGTGAAAATGGCATGATGCGCATTACATCAGCCAGGTTTGCAAGAACTGATTCCATATCAAACACTGTCACTGCAGTTTAATTCTTTATTATTATTATAAATAATAATAAAATATTATTTATAATTGAATATATATATTCAATTATAAATAATAATTTTCTTATTTTATTCTATTATATAAATAATTCTATTGTTTCTTGAGTCATTTTACACTGAATAAGAGCATGCGCGGTATTATAACTGGATTTGCTCTTCCAACGACGTCTTCTCGTCAAATGTGGAGGAATGGCGCCAGCACGAGGGTAAGTTGCCCTTGCAAATATTTCTTAAGGCTCCTTGGGATAAAGTGACATGGGACATTGACAGCATAATAGTAGCTAAATAGCGCCATCATATCCTATCCATTCCTAGGAATAAGTACAATATTTATTAAAAATCTTCATTTTAATTGTTAATTGATGTTAATTGGCACAGCAGCAGGTAACATATGCAAAGTTTGCACAATATATATATATCCATATATCTATCTAGATCTATCTATATCTATATCTATATCTATCTCTCTCTCTCTCTCTCTATATATATATATATATATATATATATATATAGATATAATGTTGTATAAATTGTTATCAGTGCAAATGGCAAAATAAGCTATAATATGTCAAATGAATTGTTAATTGATGTTAATCACAGCAGCAGGTAAAATGCAAAGTTTGCTCAATATATATATAATATATGATACATTATATATATATATATATATATATATATATATATAATGTTGTATAAATTGTTATCAGTGCAAATGGAAAAATAAGCTATAATATGTCAAATGAAGCCTAATTATGTTTTGCACATCTGCGCTTCGGAGAGGCACGGTCGCGCTATCTGCACTTGAAAATCGAGTGCCCGTCTACATTGCGTTGTACGGTAAAGCGTGCGAGCGGATTTATGGTGTATTCACGTGCACCCCGTAAACTCAGCAATCTAGATCGAAGTTGCCTTTTCTTATTATTTTCATTTGTTGGAATACATACATCTGCCATTACATTATTCAAACAATTTGAATCTTTGTTTTTATGAATATTTTAATCTGCCCATATAAATCATGCATTGGGTAAGATTTCAGCATCAGATTATTAGAAAATTGTGCAGTGAAAAACTCTTGAAAATCACCACAAAGGTAGCTGGTGACATGTCGAACAAGAATCTGGTAGAGTTTGCAGAAAACAATTAGTTTTGTTTTTTTAATTAATATTTTAATCTGCCCATATAAATCATGCATTGGGTAAGATTTCAGCATCAGATTATTAGAAAATGATGCAGTGAAATAACTTCAAAATCACCACAGATGTAGCTTGGGACATGTAGAACAAGAATCTGGTGGAGTTTGCAGAAAACAATTCGATTTTCTTTTTTTAAGAAGGATTTTATCTGCCCATATACATCGTGGGGCGCAAACGCTTTACCGTACGACGTGATGTAGACGCGCACTCGATTTTCAAGTGTAGATAGCGCGACCGTGCCTCTCTGAAGCGCAGATGGCGTGACCGCAGTTACTGCACGGGGAAATCTTATATGATATTTTACTATTTTACAGTAGCTACAAAACTCATCCGCAGTTAGTTGCGGAGCCTACAGCACACAGAAACTCAGTTGCTACCTGCAGGCCAGTGGTTGACAGAGACATAGGGGGGTGACAGACAGAGCCCGCTATTACACTGTGGTTATTATTATGGAATTTATTTATTTTCTGAATTTCTAAGTTTATAGGCTACAGCTGACTATGCGCATTTGGGCCTACAGAAACACTTGAAGAAATGCAGTTGTTTAACATAATATCTTTTTCTTTTGTTCACTTTAGAGTCTTTGTGTTCTCTACGTTTGGAAAGGTAAGCAACCCCATAATGTATGGACTTAAATTGAAGTACACAGGGGTGGAGCAGGGATTTTAAATGTGGGGGTGTTCCAGGGGGGGCACATGAGCGCCACATCAAGCCCAGAGACACGACGCTGAAGTTGGCATCCGATTCGCAAATTAAATGGATGGGCATAAAGGGCCATTTCACTGCATTTTTGCATTTTGATCGTCCTAAACTAGATCCTGTATGGAAACTACAATACTTAGACTGCTCAAATCTGGATATAATTATTCTAAAGAGGCTGTAGATTCATTAAAACCTTGTTTGGGTTTGTGAAACCTTTTTGTGATTTGTGAAAATGCAGAACAGGGCCATTTTATGGCATTTTTTGCATTTTGATCACCCTAAACTAGATCCTGTATGGAAACTGCAATAGTTAGACTGCTCAAATCTGGATGGAATTATTCTAAAGAGGGTACAGAGTCTTTAAAACACATTGTAAGTTGGTGCACTATACGAGGGTGGGCAAACCGTTAATATAATACATCCATGGGGCAAACGGGTTTACCTTTGGAAAATGTGGGGGGGATGATATCATCTTGCTGTAAAAGTGGGGGTGTCGAAACACCCCCATCCCCCACGGGTGCAACGCCCACGACAGAGACCACTCTATGTAGATTGATTTCTACTTTTAATTAGCTCTTCTTTATATGTAGTCGTGACGCCCAGCAGGTTAACAAGATCACAGGTGCCAGACTGGGTCAGAGTCTTATACACCATACAACATACATACCTGCAATGCTTTTATTTTATGTAAAGCACTTTGAATTGTTTTGTACATGAAATGTGCTAAACAAATTTGACTTTGACTTTGAGATCACACACTTTTAATTGATAAATTTCATTGTTTTCCCCTGGATTATATTTGTTTATTTCATCCAAAATTCAACAAATGGGTGTTTGGAGAAAGCACAGTGGCAAGATCTCAATTTTTGGTGAACCAGAGTAATTTTGGGTGGGCCTATTAATTACAGATGTTAAGTCAATGGCACAGTATTTCACTGGGCGCATTATGAAGATAGTAATATGTCTCTTTTTGGGCGGGTGCACAACGCACACACACTCTGCTTAGACACACATGGAGCACCGCACACACATATGCAAATGATTACAAATACACGTCATTACAATGTAAAAGGTTATTATTGTGTACACATTAAAACCTTTTAAATAATAAACAAGTCATAATGGTTAGTCACAGTCTGCAACTGCAGCAGGGGACAAAAAAACTCTGGATAGATCCTGCTGCTGATCCTGAGCTATCACCTCCTCCACCCCAAGGTGCTGCATACAGATGTTTGTCAGACTATAGGCCCATTTGTGCTGTTGCAATCATTTATGATTGCCCCCCCCCCCCCTGTTAGGTGCAACAGCGCCCCCTGTAAATTAAAAACTTCTCAGGGCAGTTAAACAGGCACGAATATAGTCAAATGACATATATGAGTCGATTCAAGCCAATTTTAATCTTAATTTCCCTAATTTCTGAGCTGTGGAACTTAATAAAGTTAAAAGAAATTGAATAATGTTGATCCTTGGATGTCATTTTTCTTTAAATAGTATTAGTTGCAGGACAAAACGTACCACATTGTGTTTTGAGTATTTGCATAACTTTTTATCTGAAGACAGTAATAAGATCACTCTCTAAAGCAAGTGTTAACTAAAATCAGTGTCCCAGATGAGCAAGTTCAACTAGACGATTTTGAAGTAAGCTAAAAGTATTTAGAATACTGTACTTCAGTAATCCAAGGGAATACATAATGGATAACATTTTAGGACATGTAATCAGTAATTCGTAGGGGAATACATTTTAAAAGTAACCCTCCCAACACTATGGAGATTTATACTGTGCCTTGTGCGTTAATGAGCACGTCTAATCGATTTGCCTGGCATCTATTAATTTCTTTTCAGCACTGCAGTGCTGGACATCTGTTAACAGCTTCTTCAGTGGGATCTTTTGTCACGCACATGGGATTTCTCCCCATGTTTTTAGTTTGGTGTTTTTGTCATTTGTTGGTCATGTCTTGGTTTTTGGGTCCATGTTTAGTTAAGTTATGCCATGTTTTAGTTTTGCCATTGTTTTTCCCTCAGTCCCCATGTTCTAATCATTAGTTCATTCACTTCACCTGTTTTTCCCCTCAGCTGCACTCACTCACCTATCACTCAGTCAGTATTTAGTTTCCAGGTTTCCTCATTGTGTTTGTCAGATCCTTACTCCGTCTTCACCCTTCACGCAACGCTCAGTTAAGTATAGAGCGTGTCGTGTCGTGTCGTGTCGTGTCGTGTCGTGTCGTGTCGTGTCGTGTCGTGTCGTGTCGTGTCGTGTCGTGTCGTGTCGTGTCGTGTCGTGTCGTGTCGTGTCGTGTCGTGTCGTGTCGTGGCAAGCAAGTCATTTGTTTGTTTTCATAGCCATAGTCAAGTTTTTGTTTTGTCACAGTTTAGTTTTGGAATCCAGCTCAGCTGTGCTTTGTTTTGACCTTTGTTTTTTAATTAATAAATCAACTTTACTTTTTACATCTGAGTCCGCATCCGTGTCCTACCTCTCCACCCAACCTGACATCTTTACGTTCTCCAAAGAAGCTAGTTAAGAACGCTCTTAAATACAATCTTAATTGGGGAAACGCCAATACTGGTTCCAAAATGTTCAACATGATTATATGAAAATTTTTAATTACATATGGTCTTTTGTTTTACAGTCCAGAAAACTAGAAAAAAAAATTGAGGATATAGTGACTGTCATTGACAAGCGTCATGCCTCGAACCATGATGACACTTTTTGGGGAGAAATCTGCCATGACCTTGGTATTACAAATTCCAAGATACACAGGACAAGGCTCAAACATGGCTATCTTCGATATAAAAAGGTAATGGTTTCACATTCTCACTTTGACATTTCTAAAAGCCTGTGGACATGAACATTTAAAGAGTAAAATTCATAGTTGATATCGTGTCAAACACTTGTATTGTCATTATTTGTCCATAATTTTCCTGAGGCTCTAATATTTGGCACCACAAATTAAAACTGCCAGTAATAATCCTATTGCTCTTGACTGTACTAGCTGTTTTCTATGGTAATGTAAGGTGTTATGACTGACTTTTTCATCTCTCTCCAGTTAAATGAGGCCACTAGCATTGCCCTGCCCACACCTGGGCCAAATGTCCAGAGTCCTGCAAAAGACACCACATCACCTGTGGAGGTAACACAAGAATTACATCTTTCAGTAGTAAAGACAGAAATATGGAGATGGGTGTTAGGATACATGGAAAATAACTGAGTGTCTTACATAATTTTGCATTCAAAGTGTAATAATATAAATGATCAGCTTTCAAAAGAATAACTCAAATTTTAATTGTTTCATTGCTATTTGCAGATTGCATCCACAGTTGCATCGGATGAAGAAAAATCATCCAGTGAAGAGTATTTCACCCATTCATTGCCGCCACCACCTTGTTTTTTCTTTATTGACCAGAATGATTGGACCAAACTGCGCAAAAAACAACACTGCCGTAGATTCAAAACACTGAACTGGACCTCTGTAATGGCCAAAGGAATACGGAGTGTTCATCCTTACTGCAGTTTTGGATTTAAAAACCACAGTGTGAAATCCATTGGCTCTAAAAGAAGTGGCCCAGTCTTCACATGTTCTGGCTACTGTATTTTTGATGACTGCCCTGTAGAGGTAGAAATTAAGTTTGAACAAGAGTCATCTCTTAAGGCTGAGGTCATCTTCAGTGGTGATTTGGTCTGCCACCGATGGGACCAAATAAAAAGACGGCCGGTGCGAGGTGAGGAAAGGGATGCCCTGTCACATACCCTTTCCACCAAACTGCCGAGGACTGTCTTCTTGGAGAGCATTGAGAGGCTGGATGAAACTGTTGTCACATCAGGATGCAGGGACCAGGTCCCTGCAACTGGTGTCATGAAAACAGTGTCATGGAGCAAGAAAAAACAAAAAAGAAGGCACAACAATGAAATGATCAGCCTCCAGAAGATGGTGGCTGAAGAGGCAGAAGGATCCAGAACATCGGTCTGTACCCTAAAAGTGTGATGCTGTACTCTCTAAAAACGCTTAATATTTTCTTTGACCGGTGCAAAGAAGACATAGTATATTTAGATGCAACAGGCAGCATTGTACGGAAGGGAAAAGGACAGACGTCACCCTTCTACGTCTATGAGTTGGTTGTGAGACACCCAACTAAAGGATCTTCCCCTCTCCCTGTGGCAACATACATCACCAGTGACCACACCACAGCATCGGTCTCTCATTTCTTGGGGTCAGTCGTCACAGACTTAGTAAAACAACATGGTCGACAAGCCAAATCAAGGCCAGTGATGTTAATTTGTGACGGCTCGGTGGTTCTGCTGCAGTCACTTGCATATAATTTCTGTGGAGTGAGTCTGCAGGAACTGCTCTGCAGATATTTTGCAATTGTGACTGGACAAGCAACATCTGATGCCATAGGTCTACCAATACTCCACCGATGCTTGAGCCACATCATGAAAAATGCGAAGGAGCTTTGCAGAAAACAGTACGTGGTGTCTGTATATAAGCATGCTTAAGATTTAAAAAATAACAGCATTATGAAAACTCTATTTATTTATTTTTTTTAATTATCCTTTGTAGTGCCTCCAAACATTACCATTTGACAATGCATGTGTTTGGACTCATGACCCGAGCATCAACCCTTAAGGAACTGGATGAAGTTGTCATCAGTGCTAACAAGGTCTTCTCCAGTTCTCATAGTGGTGAAAATGTTGAGAAACATTTTAAAAATCTGCAAATGCTTATGACCAAAGCAGGACCATTTGCTGAGGATACATCTCTCAAAGAGCAAGACTATGAGGTATCCTTTTTCTTAACTGCAACTTTTACATCCTTGCTTTGGATTTAGGTTTTTTGCTGTACCTGACTAAAAAAAAAACAACAACTGTCACTTCAAACACATTTGGCTTTTTAAATTCAAGCTCTAAAGGGCACAACACTGGACACAGATACAGGTAAACGGCTGTGAACAGCATAACTCAAAAGTGAATGATGTATACACAGCTGGTTGTAAAAAAAAAAAAAAACACATGCTCCACAACACTCCATTCATCAGCTGCTTGGGTCAGACAGGTCAGGCAGTGTGTGGACCCAGTGTTATGTCTTACTTGTTGAAGAGAGAGCTATCATTTTAAAGCTTTGTTCTTTTCATTTTACTTCTTTGCTAAACTAGACTCGTGTGTAGGCATGCATAAATGTTTGTTTCATCTGTGATGAGTGAAAAACATCATATTTTCCACACACTCTGCCAGCCACTGTATTGTCAGCTGCCCTGCACACACTCTTTCTAAAACAATCTTATCTATTTTATTTTCATTTTTCTAGAACGATGTGGGAACAACGCCATTCATGCAGCACTTTGAAAAACTCATTGAGACGGAAGAATGTGACCAGGAAGGTGATTTGAACATCTACTTCTGTCCAACCTTCATCCCGACATTGATGAAGTACTTTCTGCCTCAGGCTGCCCTATGGTCTGGCTTACTCCTGGGTTAGTCCTGTTTGGTTGTTGTTAATCTATATGCTTATTTTAATATATTTAAGTAAATAAAAAATAAATGTTCCATCTTCTGCTAGGTGATCTAAGTCGTCATGGATCAGGGCCAGTATATGACGGTCTGAAAAATAAGTACAGTAGAGCTGCCTGTAAATCACAACAGGTACAATAAAGCTGAACATCTGTTAATGAAACTGAATATTACTTGCATGTTTTCATGCTGGATATTACACATGATAAAATAAACCAAATGAATGAAGACATTTTGATTTAATGTTTATGTTGAACCCTAGAATTACACTCTGGACAACAAAACGCAGGGAATAATGGAAAAAAGCCAATGGGACCTCAAACAGATCCGTTTCCAGCGTAAAACAATGACCAGACTCGATGACTTTGTGGACACTTACAAAGTCACACTCAACTCCCTATTGAGGGAGTATGCTGACTCCAAGAGGAGAAAGAAGAAGGTAAGAAGTGCATATTCTGATCACAATTACTTAAATTACTAATATTTAAGAAATTTGTGATTATGCACCAGCCATTGCTATCCCAATTTCTAATTGAAGTAACCCCACCCTCACGCCAAAAAACAACACAAATACTACAATCCACAAAATGTATTGCTTACACTATGGCTACAATAATCAAAATCAAAGATAATTTTCCATTCAAAGTCAAATGAAGAATAAGTAAAAAAAAAATTGGTAGTTAAATATAATAATGTAGCATGGAACGATGCAATATTATGCTTCAAGAAAACTACTATTAAATTAATTTGATATTGACAATATTTTGTTTATTTACTTTAGACACATCAGGTGGACATGGAACGCTGGAAGAGCAGGAAACAGAGAAAACGAGGGGTGTATGTGTCTCGACTGAACAAGCCTTTTGTTTATAAACAACAGAAGAAGAAGGTAAGTGTTTTTGAGATTCATTGGAATTTCACAAGTGGATACAGAATATGGTCATATTCCACTGTATAATGACACAATGCCATAAACAGTCCTTTATATTCATCGTCCATACAGTTCTCTACATTTATTTTATCTGATCCTATTTTACTGGAATCTTACTTTATATATTTAGCTAGAGTTTACTGTTAGTTAGTTTTAATGTTTACTTTAGATATTTAGCTAAGAGTCTATTGTTTATATTATATTTTTAATACCTCCTTTATTTTGTATGCAAGTGTTTGTATGCTACTGGAAATTCAATTTCCTTGAGGGAGTCATCCAAAAGTGATCAATAAAGTGCGGTCTTAGTCTAAAAATAATGTACTGTGTCTGTCTATTTTAGAGAACACTGGCCAAAAAAACCCCTAAAACATCTGAAGATCATTCTCCATCACAGGTAATTTGAGGCAAAATGCTACAATACAATAGAAAGCAAAACAAAGTAGAAATAATTTTCTGATTAGAACAGTTGATTTTATATGAAAATGCATAGTGATATGGTTAATTTCTATTGCTTACAATATGTACTTGAAAGATTTCTGTAACACTATTTCAAACCCCAGAGTCCACAAAGCAGCACACAAGCTCCACCAGCATCACTCAGTGATGATCTTCAATCACAGGTATGTCCAACATAGCATAATTGGTTAATTGTTGCCAATTTTAATACTCAAATTGATGTATATGATCCCTGATAATATTATGTTGATTAATGGTGTGTCGCTGTGGCTTCAGGTGTTAATTAGTCATGTCACAGCAGTGTAGTGAGCGTGCTGATGCTTCCATAAAGGGATCGTCGCACATTTATTTGTCTTGCCTTCTGTGTACACTATGCCATAGATATGGGCCTTTCTGAGCCAAGAGGTTGCTTTTTTTTTTTTTTAACAGTCTCTTAAAGTCCTTTAAGTTTATAAACACTCAAATCTTGTCATTTATTCATCTTTTACTGTTTATCATTATATATCCTTGTTATTTCATTGTGTAATTTAAGCCAGTCTGTTTCTGTTTATTATTAATATTGCATTATAATTAATATGATAATTTCTGTTGATCCCTTATTGTAGTAACCAGACAATATCAACAGAGTTTATTCAGCAATCAGTGTGTTTGAACTGGACTCATTAACCCTTCACCATCATTCCTGTTCTTACAGGACAACCTGTCTATTGTTAATAAGTCTCAAGTTTGGTATTCAGAAAGCCAGCAGCTGTTTTATACCCACCACAAAAAAGACATGGCTTTTTATGATTTGCAGGTCACAGAACTGTGGGGAAAAAGGGACACAGAAGTGGTCGTTTCTGTGATTCCCTCTCAATTGGGGAACAACTTTATTATCCACCACAGTGAGTTCAAGACCCTAAGACCTCACCAGTGGCTTGTAGGCGAGGTAAGTAGATTAATTAAAAGAACAGAACCACTTATCATAAATACATAACAACTGTGAATGATGCAGTCAGCAATGATCGCGAAGACTATTACAGCACAAGTAGTTTGAACAATGCGTGACAGTGAGTCAAATATCACTGAAGCTCCATTAGACGCAACAATTGATATAAGTATGTGATGAACAGTAATCCATAAGGATCATATTTTCAGCATTTTAAATACATGTATGACTTTGCAACACTTTGTGTGTTTATAAAAAAAATTCTCTGAAGGTCATCGAGTCCATGCTTCACCACACTGCCAGGAAACTGAATTTGGGAAGCACCATTTACATTCTGAGTCATTATGTGGCTGGTGTTATCCTGTTTGGTAAGAGGGAAGAAGTAAGGAGACAGACTATGTCAAAGGTAATATTTATCAATTGTTTACAAGTTATGCATGTGAATTAAGATTAATCAAATAAAAAAAATATATATATATATATATTCCATTGAGCCTTTCGTTAATTTAATTTTAGTTGCAATGACACATCTATCTATGAATTACACACACATACACATACACTCATCTCATTTACGGGCATCAAGGAGCTGCTATCAATATGTGGGAGACATCAGCAAAACCAATGTTGCACGAGTAAAATTAAATTACTAATTTTTGGTTTTGTTACAGACCAACTTTGACAACTATAAGGCCATTGTGTCCTTTATTAACATTGGCAATGTACACTGGAAGTTTCTGGTAAGTCGTTACTTAATACATCACAACTGCCTTCAATTCTCTGTTAGTCATTACTAACTTTAAAATGATATTTCATATTTTTGGTTACAGTACATCAGTGCTCCAGATAGTACTGTCTTTGTTGTTGATCCAGCACAGAGTGCTACCGAGCAGGCAGACTCCGACAACGCAGCAAAAAGATTGCGGTAATTAAGCAGATGTATCTGAACAGTGTGACTGACGCAATTTCAAAAATGAGTGTTTCTTGTGTTTGCAAGATGTGTTTTTTTTATAAATTAAAACATTTAAGTATGGAACAACATGTTAGAGGCAGCTTTACAAAACAAATGGGCAATATGGTAGAAAATACTTGTTCACAATGTCCCACACATTAACAATTTCACCCTTGCTAAACACACACACAAAAAAGGAAGACTTGTGACCATTTAAAGACATCACTACCAACATTATAATGTTTGGCGATCAAACTTGTTAACCCCATTAGCCGAAGAAGTGTTACATTTGTAATTCTGACTCCGAAATATCAACTCGGTCTAACTCTCTCGGCCAAACAACCACCTTTTCTTTACTACGACATACATTGTTTTCTTGGGTGAATGTGTACATATTCCTTACATTAACCACTTTAAAACATTTCCTCTCACAGTGAGTACTTCAACATGAGGAGGATCTGTCTTGGAAAAACTGACTGGGTCAATGTGAAGTGGAAAGGCGGTGTTATGAAACACCCATTTCAGAGAGACGGGAGTAGCTGCGGTGTAATTGTGATCAAAGTAATAATATTTCTTGAAACACCAGCTTTATGTAAATGATATACATTCATTAAGAATTTGGATCAATTTCTGTTTTATTGCAATTCCATTTGCTTTATTTTGTTGAATAGGAAACATGCAAACAGATGCTTTCTTTTTTAACTGTTTAGATGGCAAAGGCAGTCATGGAGGCTTTTCCAAAGAAAGCAGAAATGGAGCACCGCGTTAGTTCTGGCAGACCACGTAGTCAACGCGCCCTTCGCCTATTGGCTGACGCCGACCCAACCCTTATGGCCAGCTGCGCTCAATGGGTAATCAGCTGATGCTCGCAATTGGATGCTGGCATTTGGGGCACTTCATTTAAACTTGGTTTGCTGTCACTGCTTTTTTTTGCTCTCTACTTGCACCCACCACCTCCCCTGCTCCACCGACTTCTCATTGCAAACAATGTCATACTGTTGTCATTGTTGCTTGCTCTGTTCTAGGGGGTTTGTTGCCTTTACAGCAAATGGAAGGCACTCCACCTGAGGATGCTGCTGTTCCCTGTCTTGGCTTCCATGGAGCTCATGGAAAAGTTGGGAACTTCCTCCGAACAGAGCCATACCGCCAAATATAAATTGTATGCATTCAGAATAAGCTTCTGAAATTCATCTCTGTTTCTCGTCTCGTTTTGACGAGAGTGGTTCTGACAGAAATGTCATTTGGGACAGCTCCAAGTATGATGAAAGAAAACACTTGGCTCTCGAGCTCCTGGAAGCCTCAGGTGTGTAACAACTTGCCTTAAATCTACAGTGACACGGTATTACAGAAAACACTTAGTAAACCCATTCTCTATACGCTAAAACAAGCAAATCATTATTTTATTTATTATTAACAATTGTTAGTAGTGGCAGTAGTGGTATATCTAACATTTTCAACTTTCTGTTAGTGTTTAACCCAGAGACCAGCTGTGCCATGTGCTCAGCAGTCAAACCACCACTTAAAGGACCTGACCTAACAAACTGGGTAAGTTGTTTAAAAGGTTTTCTCCGCACATTTTGCATGCCTTGTTTTAAAGTGGATGACAGCAAGCAAGAGCATAAAAGGAAGAGAAATGACAGACAATCATCTGTGCTAGGACAATCTGAGGTTCACTCCTCAACCATAGGGATATGCATGTTTTCCTATCAAGAATTCCAAAAAAAAGGGTGCATTAGATTGAGATTTCAACAATGACAACATTTTGATCTGGAGAATAATCAAATGAAGATGGTCATCAAAAGGTTATAGAACAGTACATGATTACTTAATGATTTTCATGAAGAAATCCAAAACATTTCTCGCCTTTTCCCTTATACAGATTCAGTGTGACACCTGTTGCAGGTGGTTCCATGTTGAGTGCATCGACATGGACTCGGAAACATTTCAGCAGGCAGAGAGTAGTGAATGGAATTGTGTGATTTGTGAACACTGAATAAACAACGTCAACAATGATTTCAGACTATCTACAGTTTATAGTCACTTCCTGCTCAAACATCCACATTTTACCAGTGAATGATGTTATTTCTTTCCCAAATGTGGAGCTGAGACATGGAGGGTTTGTAATGAAGTTTTCATCTGAGTTGTTTAGTTTTCCCTGTTTGGACTATAATCTCTTGATTTGTTCAGCTTCATTCTTATTTTGAACAAATAAACAAAACTGATATTAAAATAAAAAATCTCCCTATACAAACTAAAAATGTGAACTTTGAGGCTGAATTACTAAACAGTCAGGATGATCCTGAGTTCCAGTGTACATACTTTTGTCAGAAATTATGGATCAAAGGGATTTTACAGTAGCATAAATATTGCAAATAAGGCCTTTTTCACTTCAAAATAATGAACTTTGAGACTGAATTTCTCCAAAATGATACAGTTACTGAGCTTGATACTAAGTGAGTGAAGAGTCAGGATGTTCCTGAGTTCAAGTGTACACACCTTTGTCAGAAATTATGGATAAAAGGGATTTTACAGTAGCCTAAATATCGCGCATAAGGCATTTTTCACTTAAAAATAATGAACTTTGAGACTGAATTTCTCCAAAATGATACAGTGAATATGTTTGATACTGAGTGAGTGAACAGTCAGGATGTTCCTGAGTTCAAGTGTAAACGCCTTTGTCAGAAATTATGGATCAAAAGGATATTACAGTTGAGTAAATTATCTGCACGCTCCGTATCATGGACTTCCTGCATTTGCCATAATTTCTGTAATACGGGCGCACTTTAAATCAGGAAAAAACGAACGTCTGCTCACTTGACCGCAGTTGGTTACCCAACATTACCATACGTCCTCCCATTGAACTAGTCCCGTCCGAATAGGGCTTAACAATGATACAGCAGATTCAGCCTCCAGAGCACTGGCGTAGCCAGAAAAAAAGACATTGGGTGTGCACCAGCAAATTCTGGGTGTGCCAAATTTATTTTCAACAGAGTGTTAAGGCGGTAGCATGGTTGCCGCGTCTGTCACGGCGGTGTCGCACCGTGACGTCAAAATGACGTTTCAGGCCTGGCGCTTCCCTTGAAAAGACGGCGCAGCGCGTTGTCGTGCACCAGTCGATTTTTGTAGCCTTTACCTACGGTGACCGACACGTGCAAACGCGTTGCAAGCTGTTCACTGCTGCATCGGGAGGAGAAACGAAACTTTACAGCGCCTTAAGGCTCTAGCATGGTTGCTGCGTCTGCTCGCGCGAGCGGTGTTGATGACGTCACGAGTTCGTGCCCGCCATAGGACCCTATATAGTGGCGCAAGTCGTTGCGCGCCAGTCGTTGCAATTTTCTCCGTCACAGAGGTGGCGCTGCTACGTGAAGGTTACCGCTACTCTACAACCACGAAAGTGGAGAAGAAAACAATGCCGCTGTCAAGAGCAGGAATACTGTAATTAATGATACTGCGGCAGTTTCCGGATCATTTTAATTTTTTAATTCAGTTAAAAGAGGTGAAGGTTTGAAGCCCCCGGCATCAACAGAGTCTCTGCCCTCTTCTTTGCCTTCACGTATCTGTCCCGTAGCTTCCTCCACACATTCTTACAGAACTCTCCCTCTTTCCCCAAAGTTCTGCCCATCTCTGTGCACCAGTTTGGGGAGTTTACGTGCTCCCTGTGCTGTTTCACTGCAGTTTCGTACAGCTGCCTGTACAAACGCACCTCCTGACTGAGCCTGGTCTCACATCGGTCCATCCGGTTCGTTGTGCTCGGCGCCGCCAAGTTACAAAAATCGACTGGTGCACGACAACGCGCTGCGCCGTCTGTTCAAGGGAAGCGCCAGGCCTGAAACGTCATTTTGACGTCACGGTGCGACACCGCCGTGACAGACGCGGCAACCATGCTACCGCCTTTATCGTCTCACGCACAGGTGCGGTACATTCAGGAACATTGGAACGTCTATGGTGCGTTCACGAACGTTGGACGTATGAAAACTCACCGTAAAACACAATATAAATTAATGTATTTAACTGAAAATAACCAAACAACATGGGCTTTCTAACAGGTGGAGTCAAGTCGTCATCAGTGGTTCGTTTTTCTAGTTCTATTGCTTCACTCTCACTATGTCAGATGTCATTAATTAGATTATTATTTTTCATCTTGAATTGGGTTACAGTTGAATTACAATGTGTTGATTGCCAAATTCTTTCTTTTACTCCTTAGCTCTTCTGTGGTTCAGCATGTCGACTTGACTCTACTGTAATTGGTCTTTTTTTTTTTTTTTGGATGGAAGATCGTGATAAAAAATCGAAATCGTGATTTTGTGCAAAAAAATCGTGATACAACATTTTTTCCATATCGCCCACCCCTACTCTGAGTGATCGGCTCTGAGTGATCGACTCTGAGTGATCGGCTCTGAGGGATCGGCTCTGAGGGATCGGCTCTGAGGGATCGACTCTGAGTGATCGGCTCTGAGGGATCGGCTCTGAGGGATCGACTCTGAGGGATCGACTCTGAGTGATCGACTCTGAGGGATCGGCTCTGAGGGATCGGCTCTGAGTGATCGGCTCTGAGTGATCGGCTCTGAGGGATCGACTCTGAGGGATCGACTCTGAGTGATCGACTCTGAGTGATCGGCTCTGAGGGATCGGCTCTGAGTGATCGACTCTGAGGGATCGACTCTGAGTGATCGACTCTGAGGGATCGGCTCTGAGGGATCGGCTCTGAGTGATCGGCTCTGAGTGATCGGCTCTGAGTGATCGGCTCTGAGTGATCGGCTCTGAGGGATCGGCTCTGAGGGATCGGCTCTGAGTGATCGGCTCTGAGTGATCGGCTCTGAGGGATCGGCTCTGAGGGATCGGCTCTGAGTGATCGGCTCTGAGGGATCGGCTCTGAGTGATCGGCTCTGAGGGATCGGCTCTGAGGGATCGGCTCTGAGTGATCGGCTCTGAGGGATCGGCTCTGAGTGATCGGCTCTGAGGGATCGGCTCTGAGTGATCGGCTCTGAGTGATCGGCTCTGAGTGATCGGCTCTGAGTGATCGGCTCTGAGTGATCGGCTCTGAGGGATCGGCTCTGAGTGATCGGCTCTGAGTGATCGCCTCTGAGGGATCGCCTCTGAGGGATCGCCTCTGAGGGATCGACTCTGAGGGATCGACTCTGAGTGAAGGAAGCGAAGTCGGCCGAGATGAACTGGGGCCCGTTATCGGTGGTGATGGTATCTGGAACGCCCCAGCGTGCAAACAGGGAAGAGAGGAAATCAGTGACCACCTTGGTGGTGACGGAAGCGGGGTGAAGGACCTCGGGCCATTTGGAGTGGAGATCGTAGGCGACCAGCAGAAAATGTTGATGCTGGGGGACGCCTTGGAGTTTGGAGCACACAGAATGGATGGTGGTCGGGCTTGGCGGTTTGGGTTTGTGGAGGAAGGTGCGGAGCGGCACACTTTAGCGAAGTGGTTTAGCTCACTGCAGCGCTGGCACCTCTGCCCCATGGCTGGACACATTGGTCCGCGTAAGGGGTGGGAGGAAGAGCCACAATTTTCAGACGGCCGGCGCCCTGTAGCCACCTGGCGTCCCGCGATGTTTACCTCGAGGTCGGAGGAGGGTTGAGCAGACTGTCTGTGCCAGGGCGGCGGTGAGCGGGGGCGCCAGCCACGATGCTAACTGAGCTGCCGACTCCAACTGGAAGGCTATTTCCACCGCTTTTGACAGCGACAGGTCGTCTGGCGCCGTGAACAGTTTCTCATGTAGCTTAGGGTCAACTGTGTGCTCTGCGAGCTGATCTCGAATCATTGCCTCTTCTAACAAGCCGAGCTGACAGAAGCTGTCCAAACACCGGAGGTCGGTGACGTACTGATGAAATGACTCACCCCGCCGCTGTCAGCGTTGACGGAAGATAATGCGCCGAACCACGACGCTCTGTGGCGCGGCGAACTGTCTGTCCAGTATGGTGTCTGTGTATTCCGGCCCGGGTCTGAGAGCCCGGAAAATGCGCTGTCCCTCGTTGCCCAGGCTGTGGATAAGCAAAGCTCTTAGCCTAGCTTTGGGTGCGTTGGCGAGACCCATGGCCGCCACAAACGTCTCGAACGACTCATACCAGCGGGACCACGCGATCGGTGGCTCACCGGGCAGAGCGAGGAACAGAGGCAAAGGTGAAAGTGGAAGCTCCATTCTCGTCGCCAATGTTATTTTTAAGAAGGCGCTGACAACGACTGTATGCTAACTCCCTTCTTATTATTATTCGCAGCTTCAGGTGACTCCAAGAACACACATCACACGTTATACTTACTGCTGACGTCAAGCCGTCATGACTCTAACCCGGCGCACAGCCGTACGCTGCAACACTGAAGAACCTTCAGACTCCCAGGAACAAACACACCATGTGAGAGAAGAGCTGTTACTGATGTCTGCTCCTCATTATGGCACGAACACTGAACAGTAAATGCTGCTGATGGGAGCCTATCCAAGCTGTCACAGGGCGAGAGGGGTTGGTGATGGGTTGTGATGGGTCACAGACAGAGAGTCTGTGACCCATCACAGACTCTAATTTCCATCCATCCATTATTCCACGTAGGTCGGCTCATGGGGGCAACAGATCCAAGAGGGAAACCCAGACTACCCTCTTCAGCTCATGGTGACCAGATTGAGGAGATCCTCAAAGCCTTCCTTCAATCACCTGATAATGTCCCCAGTTTGGGCCAGAAGCTCCCCATCCAGATATAAAGCAGTAAACCAAGATGGCGGCAAAGAGCAGCAACAGCGATGATCTCCCTACAAGCCTCATCAGACATGCTTTATCCACAATGTGTGTGTTCAGCCAGTGATGCTCATCAGAACAAAGAAGCTCATGTATCAGCCAAAATGTTAAAATCACAGAAGTTAAAGCTTCAGATCCATATCTGTTATTATTCATATAAACACGTTAAGAGGGAATTTATTGTTCAAGGAAATATTTCCTGATTATCTCACAGAAAGCACTAAGATGTAGCAGGTCATTATCATACATTTACATTCATATTAAAACACATGATTTCAGATTTTAAACATAAATATGGGAGTTTATGAATATGAATCAGTTTTGTTGGTGTCTGACAGCAAAACGAGTCATTGATGATTTTGAGGTTTGGTCACACATCCTTAAAGGAGAGGAAAGCCTGAAACCAAGAACTTATTCTGTCTTCTCGACAGATCGGAGACTCACTGCAATAGAACAATAAAACTGGTAAAATAGAAAACTGTTGTCAGTTATTACCCAGAGCCTTAAAAAGGCTCCTTTTCCATCCCTCTGCTATTACCGACTCGCTCAGCTGTAATATGCAGCATAACCAGCAGACCTTAAACTGACTACTAATTTTAAATGTTTGTGTCTGTAACTGTGAGTTCATGAAGATATTAGATCATATTTTAACAGAAAATGTATCTTGTGTAACAAATTAAGGGGTTTGAAGTATATTAAACCCCAAAAACAGCCTTTGTCCCCAACTAACAGAATAGAACTGGGTTAACTGTATAAAATAAGTAGAAGATCCGAGAACAGCTCCACCATCGTGTCTCTCCAGTCTTAAACTGGGACTAATATCTGAATTATTTTAGTTTACATTGAGCTGTTTCATTGGTTTAGTAATAAAAATAGAGATTACCTTCATAACTGAAGAACTATGTTAAAATAACAAAGTGTTTATATGGTCATAAATACCATGGCTTACACAATTTATCAAGAACCCATCTTCAATTTGGAATTTCATACTAATATTGTTCCATATGTCGTATCTATGTGGGGAAAATGATGTTTTTAGATCAATGACCAAGAAAGAAGCATCAGTTTATGAAAGAAGGATAGTTTTAGGGGATTTTTCAACATTAAAATGATAAAGTAAAGATAAATTTAGGCCTCCTAATTTCTATTTTTTTATACTCATATCCAATTATACTTTATATGTCTATGGCCCGAGGGTAGCTACCTTTTACAGTTTGGGGAATGTCATTGTGATTTGCACTTCAGGGCCACCGTACGTCTTTTACATGAAATGTTAAATTTGATCTAACAAATATTTTAGTGCGCGACTCAGTTGCTGAAAGATCAATAAAACGTGCAACAGATTCCAGAAGGTTGAAAACCGGGTTATTTATTAGATTCTGTGAGACAGAAATAAAATCATGAAGCTGAACACAGTTTGGTGCAGCATGAAACACAGAGATGAAAACTTATCTATGACAGAGTTATTTAGAGAAAAATAAAAGATAGAAGAATTATTTAAAAAGTGAATGTAATCTGGTTCAGTTAGAGGCTGCTGGCAGCAAACTGGTCCCAGCAGCTGGACATCAGTGGGTGGACTGGTGGACTACCTCAGTGAAGAGTAGAGGACATCTGGCTCTGCTGGAGACTCTGAAAACAAACACACACAGTTCCAGCTGCAGGAAACACAACTCCAGGAGAAAGGATTGAAGCTGATTATCTCTGGGACCTTCAGGATCAGAGGCTCCCGCATACCTGCAGCTCCCCCTTTCATCCAGGCAGGAAAAGGCAAAGGACGGAGGCCAACATACATCAAATGTTGCTGCATACTTCAAATGAAAGTGTTTCTGCAGCCAAAGACATTTGTACTATATTTGCACTTTATATAACTGGATGAGAATCGATAAGCGACATCGATAATGGAACCGTCCATCCATCCGTCCATCCATCCATCTATCCTCTTCCACTTCTCCGGGGATCGGGTCGCGGGGGCAGTAGCTTGAGCAGAGAAACCCAGACGTCCCTGTCCCCGGCCACTTCCTCCAGCTCTTCTGGGGGGACCCCGAGGCGTTCCCAGGCCAGCAGGGAAACATAGTCTCTCCAACGTGTCCTGGGTCTTCCCCGGGGCCTCCTCCCAGTGGGACGGGCCCGGGACACCTCACCGGGGAGGCGTCCAGGAGGCATTCTCACCAGGTGCCCGAGCCACCTCATCTGACTCCTCTGGATGCGGAGGAGCAGCGGTTCTACTCCGAGCCCCTCCCGGATGACCGAGCTTCTCACCCTATCTCTAAGGGAGAGCCCATACACCCTGCGGAGGAAACTCATTTCGGCCGCTTTTATCCGCGATCTCATTCTTTCGGTCACTACCCACAGCTCGTGACCATAGGTGAGGGTAGGAACATAGATTGACCGGTAAATCGAGAGCTTGGCCTTCTGGCTCAGCTCCTTCTTCACCACGACGGGCCGGTGCAGAGCCCGCATCACTGCAGACGCCGCACCGATCCGCCTGCCAACCTCCTGCTCCATTCGTCCCTCACTCGTGAACAAGACCCCGAGATACTTGAACTCCTCCACTTGGGGAAGGATCTCATTCCCGACCCGGAGAGGGCATTCCACCCTTTTCCGGCCGAAGACCATGGTCTCAGATTTGGAGGTGCTGATTCTCATCCCAGCCGCTTCACACTCGGCTGCGAACCGCTCCAGTGAGAGCTGAAGGTCACGGCCCGACGACGCCAACAGAACCGCATCATCCGCAAAGAGCAAAGAGCAGAAATTCTTTCCATAAAAATTATGAACAGAATCGGTGACAAAGGGCAGCCCTGACGGAGTCCAACCCTCACAGGAAACATGTCCGACTTACTGCCGGCAATACGGACCAAACTCTGACACCGGTCATACAGGGACCGAACAGCCTGTATCTAGGAGTCCGGCACTCCATACTCCTGAAGCACCCCCCAGCAGAGTCCCCGAGGGACACGGTCGAACGCCTTCTCCAAGTCCACAAAACACATGTAGACCGGTTGGGCGAACTCCCATGCACCCTCCAGGATCCTGCGGAGGGTATAGAGCTGGTCCACTGTTCCACGGCCAGGACGAAAACCACACTGCACCTCCTGAATCCGAGATTCGATTATCCGGCGGATTCTCCTCTCCAGTACCCCCGAAAAGACCTTACCAGGGAGGCTGAGGAGTGTGATCCCCCTATAGTTGGAAGACACCCTCCGGTCCCCCTTTTTTTTTTTTTTTTAAAGTATTTTTATGGGCTTTTTATGCCTTTAATGATAGGACAGTGTGAGAGAGACAGGAAGCAGGGGGCAGAGAGAGGGAGAAGATAGGCAGCAAAGGGCTGCTCGGTGCGGGAGTCGAACCTGGGCCCGCTGCATCGAGGACTAAGCCTCTGTACATGGGGCGGCTGCTTAACCCACTACGCCACCGACCGCCCCCGGTCCCCCGTTTTAAAGAGGGGGACCACCACCCCGATCTGCCAGTCCAGAGGCACTGCCCCCGATGTCCACGCGATGCTGCAGAGGCGTGTCAACCAACACAGCCCTAAAGCATCCTGAGCCTTGAGGAACTCAGGACGGACCTCATCCACCCCCGGGGCCACCGAGGAGTTTTTTGACCACCTCGGCAACCTCAGCCCCAGAAATGGGAGGCCCCACGTCCGAGCTTCCCAACTCTTCATCAGAAGGCCTGTCGGTAGGATTGAGGAGGCCCTGGAAGTACTCCCCCCACCGACTCACGACGTCCCCACTTAAGTCAGCAGAGACCCGCCCTCACCATACACGGTGTTGACGGTGCACCGCTTGCCCCCCCCCCCCCCCTCCTTCACCCGAGTGTCCAAGACATACGGCCGCAAGTCCGACGATACGACCACAAAGTCGATCATCGAGCTGCGGCCCAGGGTGTCCTGGTGCCAAGTGCACATATGGACCTTAACCCTGAACATGGTGTTCGTTATGGACAATCCATGTCGAGCACAGAAGTCCAGCAACAAAACACCACTCTGATTCAGATCGGGGGGGGGGGGGCGTTCCTCCGCAACACCCCCTCCAGGTCTCACTGTCATTGCCCACGTGAGCATTGAAGTCCCCCAGCGGGACGAGGGAGTCTCCTGCAGGAGACCGGAACCAGAATTGGTCAATTTCTAACAATTCCCATCCCAAGTCCTGGGAACCTGGTGAGTGTAAAAATGATGCACTGATGGTGGATAAAGCGGTGGGACACGTCCAGCAGTGGAGCTGCAGCAGAGCTGGAGTCAGGTTGGGTTATCTGAGCATAGAGGCTGGAAGCAGGGGGAACAGCTGACCTGCTTCTGTCCAGAGTTGGGAATAAAGAGCAGCTGTACCTCTGGTCCTGTTGGATCTGATGACTGTTTGTCCAGAAGTGAGCTGGTCTGTCCTGACTGCAGAGCAGACTGCAGCTGGATGGCTTTCTGCAACATGAAATACATCCAGATTATATCCCTGCAGGTAAAACTTTAACATCACTGCTGCTGGGGAAAACATTAGATTTTCCTCCTGCAGCAGGATGAAGAAGACGTGACAAACAGCAACACTTTTGCACAGTTTGCTCCTCTTCTTAACACCTCTGCTGAGTGGACGACCACAAAGCTGCAGCTTCTGTTTATAAAAGTTAACAGCTTTGACCACAGGGTGGAAAACAGATCTGCTGTCACACTATCAGCAACCACAGCAGAGCTCTGTGCAGAGAGAAGTCTCAGCATCAGAGAACAGACTGCAGGAGGAAGCTGCAGCTGTGCTTTCACATGCACACTTTATAACTCCACATGAGTTCAGTTTGAGAGGCTGAAACAGCATCTTTGAGGTGTTTTTATCTTCCGATGGTATTAAAGGGGAACTGCGGTATTTTCAACATTAAGCCTCTTTTCTGAGTCGTCTGCAATGTTTTAGAACCCCCCTCACCGCTTTTTTTATGTTTACTGCTGTCTCCGGTACTTGCCTAATTTTTATTCTTCTCAACCTGCTTCAGAATGGCAAGTCATGCGGATGTCCTAAAAGGTCCGTAAAAGCACCATTAACGTCTGTTTTCAAATAAAACACGACAGAAGCAACTTTTCGCAACGAAATTTGATATGGATTACCAGTGCACACCAGTAACCACTCCGATGAGTTGATGATTTTGAAAACGGACGTTTATGGTGCTTTCACGGACCTTTTAGGACATGCACATGACTTGCCATTCTGAAGCAGGTTGAGACCGGACCGTTTCACAGGAGGTAGAATTCTCGGCAAACTTTACCGACATACTCCGCTATCTTTACTGACATGGCGCGTTCGGACGGGACTAGATTATTACTTTACCCCAGGTCCCCCCATTAAACTAGTCCCGTCCGAATAGGGCTTTATAGTCTGCGTCTCCCTTTGTCTTGTGCCTGAGTGTTTCGTCTTTTCGTTCACCCAAGCCTGCCATAGCCACAGATATTCTTGCCTTGTTCGTGCGTTTTCCTAGCCTCGATTTCAAGCCTCCTTGCGAGTGATTTTTTTTGTTCATAAAGTTTGATAATCTAGTCTAAGTTTTTCATAGCCTTTTGATAGCCTCCTATAGGAGGGATTTTTTGTTATAGATTACGTTTTGTAGAGCCTCCGGTTTTGTAGGAGTGCATTTAGTTGTTTTTGTTTTCCTCTTTTATTTATTAAGTTTTATATATATATATATATATATATATATATATATATATATATATAGATATACAAGTGTATTTTCATAGCTCTTTATTTTATCACGTTGCATTGGTGGTTGAAACATCCTAAATAAACCCTGCCTTATTTGGATTTTCTGCATCTGAGTCCTCCTTTCCAGCTGCGCTCTGACAGAACACTCAGGCCAGTATGGACTCAGCAGAGAATTCACGGCTGACGGAGTTCCTGAGTGCCCAAGAGGACCGTATCTCCCGTCAGGAGGAGTTTCACACCACTCTGGCTCATCAAATGAGTCTTCTCTCGACTGAAGTAAGAGCCCTGCAGAATCGTCCCGTTCAGACGACCACACCCCCCGTCCTCTGGCAGCTGCTGCTGCTTCTGTCCAGGCTGTGCCCATCGTCAGGGCTGGCAGTAGGTTAGCTGAACCTGAGAAATTCTCTGGAAAACCAGGACTATGCAAAATTTTTCTAATGATTGATCTGATCAATCAAAAATCGCCATCGTGATTTCCCATCTGACCGGACGAGCCAAGGCTTGGGCCGCAGCAGAGTGGTCTCGGGATTATCCACTCTGCAGCTCCTTCACAGACTTTACGGGAGCATTACAAAGGATTTTTGATCTGGTTACTACCGACCGGGAAAAGGCTCAGGAATTAAGCAGTCTTAAACAAGGCAACTACTCTGTCTGTGACTACGCCATCCACTTCCGCACCTTGGCGGTGGAGAGTGGGTGGAACGGGTGGTACGGGTGGTATGAAGTGTTCCTGAAGGGACTGGCAGCCTCCATTCAAGATAATCTCGTTCCTTTGGACCTACCTCCGGATCTAGACTCCTTCATCGCGCTCGCCATCCGGACGAACAACAGGCTCCGTCAACTGAAACAGCAACGTGGCGTACGATGGAGAGAGAGACCCACGCACACCCCAGCACCGGGCTGGCCAGCTCCCCGTCATTCACTGCTAGAGCAGCTTCCTCAGTCACCCACGGAAGGAGAGGAGGAGCCCATGCAGCTGGGAAGGGCTCGGCTGATGAACGCAGGAGGGTCAGTGCTTTTATTGCGGGGAGTTGGGTCATCTCGTCGCCACTTGCTCAGCCAAGACATCCACAGTGGTGAGTCAGTTCCGTGCGTCAAGCTCAGTGATACGTACCCTCACCAAAGTAAAGGTAATGCACCACTCCACCACAAATCTTGATGCGCTTATAGACTCAGGGGCTGATGAGAGTTTGATGGACTGGGGTTTAGCTGAAGAGCTGGGTCTCAAATCCAAATTCTTAGTTAAGCCAATCAACGCCAAGGCTCTCAATGGAAAAGAACTGTTCACCATCACACACATCTCTGAACCCCTCAAATTACACATAGACGAGCATAAGGAACACATACGTTTCTATTTATTCAAATCACCTTCTCATGCTCTAATTTTAGGACTACTATGGTCGTTTCACCACAACCCCCATGTGAACTGGAGAACGGGGAAAATTATGGGATGGGGGAAGGACTGTATTGGAGACTGTCTTAACATCTCAACTCGGGGGGAGGATGTTACTGTGGCTAACGTTGTCTCTGCTAATCTCACCACAGACTCCGAGTACCCGGACCTGAGCTCTGTGCCTTCCTGCTACCACCGCCTTCAGGAGGTATTTAATAAAACGAAAGCTATGTCACTCCCCCCACATCGGCCATATGACTGTGCTATTGAACTGATCCCTGGCTCCAACATTCCCAAGGGCCGCATGTACTCAGTCTCTGGGCCCGAGAAGGTGGCCATGCGGTAGTACATTGAGACTTCACTGAAGACAGGCTTGATCCGTCCTTCATCATCACCAGCAGGTGCCGGCTTTTTCTTTGTGAGCAAGAAGGACGGTTCCCTAAGACCTTGCATAGACTACAGCCCCCTTAACGATATTACGATAAAGAACCGTTACCCACTTCCCCTTATGTCTTCTGTTTTTGACCAACTCCAGCAGGCCAAAGTTTTCACTAAGCTGGACCTTCGCAATGCTTACCATCTGGTCAGAATAAGAGAGGGTGACGAGTGGAAAACGGGTTTTAATACACCAAGTGTTCATTACGAGTACCTGGTCATGCCATTCGGGTTAACCAACGCGCCTGCTGTTTTTCAAGCTATGATTAATGAGGTACTCAGGGATTTTCTTGACCACTTCGTTTACGTTTACATTGATGACATTCTCATTTACTCTCCTGACCTTGACTCACACCGAGACCATGTAACCAGGGTTCTTAAAAGACTTTTGGAAAACGATCTGTATGTCAAAGCAGAGAAGAGTGAGTTCCATGCAGACACCGTCTCCTTCCTGGGCTTCATTGTAGCCCCTGGATGAGTACAGATGGACGCGGCTAAAATTAGCGCTGTGGCCGAGTGGCCCACACCTGACAGCCGCAAAAGGGTTCAGAAATTCCTTGGTTTTGCTCATTTTTATAGGCGATTCATCAAAGGTTTTAGCGCAATAGCTGCTCCTCTCCATGCTCTTACCTCCTCTCAGGTGCGTTTCCACTGGTCCCCAGAGGCGGAGACGGCCTTCCAGACACTCTAGCATCGCTTCACCTCAGCCCCCATCCTCACCATGCCAGACCCCCAGAAACAGTTTGTGGTCGAGGTAGACGCCTCCAACGAAGGGATTGGGCCAGTTCTCTCTCAACGGTCGAATCAGGATGGTAAGATGCATCCCTGCGCCTTCTTGTCAAAACGGCTGTCCAAAGCAGAGCGGAATTATGATGTCGGCAACCGGGAACTGCTAGCAGTCAAGGTCACTCTGGAGGAGTGGCGTCACTGGCTTGAGGGGGCTAACCATCCATTCATTGTTTGGACTGATCACAAGAACCTTGAGTATATAAAGAAAACCAAGAGACTTAATTCTCGCCAGGCCAGGTGGGCGCTTTTCTTTCTCCCTCTCTTACAGGCCGGGGTCCCGCAATGTCAAACCAGACGCCCTGTCTCGACTGTTTGACCCCGAGCCTGTTGCCAAAGAACCAGAGACTATCCTTCCACTTACATGTGTGGTTGGAGAGGTGACTTGGCAGATAGAAGATTAGGTCAAGGAGGTTAATGGTGAGGCTCCGCCACCTAGTGGGTGCCCTGAGAATCGTTTGTTTGTTCCAGTTTAATTGCGCCCACAGGTGATCCACTGGGCCCACACCTCACTGCTTTCCTGCCATCCGGGAGTTCGGATGTGTCCTCACAGTGGTGGATAGATTTTCCAAGATGGCTAGATTCATTGCTTTGCCGAAATTGCCCTCCGCCAAGGAAACGGCGGAAATCATGATGGTCTCCTCCAGGAAGCTTGCGCCACGATTCGTTGGTCCATTCCCCATAACAAAGATCTTCGGTCCTGCGGCAGTCCGCCTTCGCCTACCTCGATCCCTTCATGTTCACCCTACCTTCCATGGGAGCCAGGTCAAACCTGCGAGGGAAAGTCCGATGGTCCCAGCTGCTACACCACCGCCACCACCTGAAGTGGTTGAGGGCGGTCCTGTGTACACGGTCAAGCAGTTATTGGCAGTACGCAGCCGGGGCCGTAGACAATAGCTGGTGGACTGGGAAGGATATGGACCTGAGGAAAGACAATGGATACCTTCCCGCCACATTGTAGACCCGAGCCTCATAGAAGACTTTCATAGGGATCATTATTCAATTATTCAATCATTATTCACTGAGTCTGGTCCTTTATTTTATTTTATTTTTTATTTTCTTTAGCACAAGTTTCTTGTGTTTATATTGAATCCTAAATTGTCTTTGTTTTCTAAATTGTCTGCCCATCTGTCTAGGTACCTGACTTATCGCACTTACTCTAGCACTAGTTTTGCTCTTAGCTGTTTGGTTTTGGAAGGAAATGCACTTAAGATTTCTTGTGACCTGAAGTTCTTTTGCCTACCGATGTTGAACGCACTTATTGTAAGTCGCTTTGGTTAAAAGCGTCTGCAAAATGACCATAATGTAATGTAATGTAATGGATCAGCCTGAACAGCCTGGGCCGTCAGGAGTCGTCCCTAGAGGGGGGGTGTACTGTCACACGGTGAGGTCAAATTGGGGTTTTTGTCTTGTCTCCATGTTTTGTCATTTCCTGTTTTTATTTTGAAAAGTAACTCTCCTCTTGTTTCAGGTCAGGTGCTCTTCCTCATGTGTCACCTGTTGGAGTGTCTTCCCTGATTCCTGATTGTGTCCACCTGTTTCCCATTACCCTCATGTGTCTTAAGCCCTATTCGGACGGGACTAGTTCAATGGGGGGACCTATGGTAATGTTGGTTAACCAGACGACGCCAGGGAGAAGAAATGACCAATTCGGACGGGACAAGAAATCCCTGTAATATTCATCTAACATGGGAGGAGTTGTTGGTTACGCACAACCGTCACATCCTGGATGCTGCACGTCTTCATTTCACTTCCCTAAACCCCATCTGTAAACAGACATGGCGCCGACCAGGTCGAAGCATGCGTGCTTGCAAGCAGCGCTTCATCCAGAACCTCCATGTTTGCAAACAGACACACCTAATTGTTTCTCTCTTTAAAAGGATGTGACGATATATTCCGTACTTATTACCGAAGGTCGCATTCGCACAGGATTAGTATTACCTATGGTAGACACTCCGGACCGTTTCACAGGAGGTAGAATTCTCGGCAAAGTTTACCGACATACTCCGCTATCTTTACTGACATGGCGCGTTCGGACGGGACTAGATTTCCCGGTTATTATTACTTTACCCCAGGTCCCCCCATTAAACTAGTCCCGTCTGAATAGGGTTTTATAGTCTGCGTCTCCCTTTGTCTTCTGCCTGAGTGTTTCGTCTTTTCGTTCACCCAAGCCTGCCATAGCCACAGATATTCTTGCCTTGTTCGTGCGTTTTCCTAGCCTCGATTTCAAGCCTCCTTGCGAGTGATTTTTTTTGTCAATAAAGTTTGATAATCTAGTCTTTTTTTCATAGCCTTTTGATAGATTTTTTTTGTTATAGATTACGTTTCTCGATTTTGTAGAGCCTCCGGTTTTGTAGGAGTGCATTTAGTTGTTTTTGTTTTCCTCTTTTATTTATTAAGTTTTATATATATATATATATATATATATATATATATATATATAGATATATAAGTGTATTTTCATAGCTTTTTATTTTATCACGTTGCATTGATGGTTGAAACATCCTAAATAAACCCTGCCTTATTTGGATTTTCTGCATCTGAGTCCTCCTTTCCAGCCGCGTTCTGACAGATGCTTTTAGGAGACCATTTTGTGCTCCCACCATCTGCATAACAGTGGAAGGAGAGGCTGTGGTTTCTGGGAATAGACCTCAGAGGAAGTAAATACAATGAAAAAAGCAATGAGCCTAAAACCCAGCCCTGGGGGACCCCACATGATGGAGGGCAATAACTCATGGATCCAGAGAAAGCCAAATTGGGTCAAAAACAACTACATGTGTGAAAAGAGTCTCAGAACTCCACATGCACGTGGACATGTTTTTCCTGGAAAAAGTGTGCAGTTTAAACCATCCATAGAGGTTGAATTTGACTTTATGGACTGATTTTTAATTAATAGTGATACCAGTCACTGGATGGTTCAAAATGGCAGTTTAAACTGTGCTGCTTGGTAGCAGGAAGCACTGCTGCCAGACCAGGAAAAAGCTTTAAAAGGCTGTGAGAAAAGTCCAGAAGAAGAGCAGCTGTACCTCTGATCTTTCTCTTCTTCTGCTTGTTTTTAATGGTGATTTCTCCATAAGTGACGTCCTCTGGTCTCACTGCAGAGTAGAGTGTGGCTGGATCCTCCTCTGCAGAGCAGAACACACATTACAGCTGCTGCAGCCATCACAACACTCAGAAGCATTCAGATTATTTATTCTTTTCATCCAGTCTTTGTGTTTATGTATATTTAAAATATGCTGACATCACATCACAGGAGGAACGTGTCCACTGGTCAGCACGTCTGACTTTAAGCAGAAACTGTATTCATACAGAGAGAGCTTCACACAACATGAAGAACGCGTTTAATGCAGCAGCAAAGCAGGATATAAATATGTTATAGTTGGGAATAGTTTAGATTTAATATAAACTGTATTATTAACAGTCCTGCAGTGAAGCGTGTGCAGGTCCCGTTGGGCTGAAGGTTTCCATCAGAAACAGGAAACTGTGTAACCACAGAGCTGTTAGAGTCTGTTAGCAGATTAACCACAAACACACAGCCCAGCGTGCACAGCTCAGCGTGCACAGCCCAGCGTGCACAGCCCAGCGTGCACAGCCCAGCGTGCACAGCCCAGCGTGCAAAGCCCAGCGTGCACAGCCCAGCGTGATCAGTTCAGCGTGCACAGCTCAGCGTGCACAGCCTTCAGAATATCTCCGTTCACACAAACATTTTACCTTGAGTTGTTTTGACTTTCTGTTGTTTACGACGTGATATCTTAACATCGCTGTACGTGACATCATCCTCTCCAACTTGTTCTTTATCAGCTGAAATATTTTAACATGTATTTTGAGATATTATAATGAAAATACAGAAATAAAAATAACTTAATGAATGATAGAACCCATGTAATAAAACCTGGAAACATAACTCCAGAAATCTGTCTCACCTTCAGACTTCTTGCAGATGCATCGTTTCACCAGCAGAACCAGCAGAAGAACCACAACACAGACACAGACAAGAGGCAACACCAGGGAGAGAAGAGGAGAGGAAGAACCAGGGGGAGGTGCAGATGTAGGGCAAAGGGTGGTGGTGGTGGGTTTATCTGAAATAAAGATATTTATCACATCACTGTCACATTATGAATGTTTAAACTCTTTAAACTCAGCTCAGGAATCACAGAGACTCACCTGAGTAACCCTCACCTGTGACAGAGATCCAGCTGGGTGGAGACTCTCCATGACCGCTGATGCTACACCTGTAGAGGCCTTCATCAGAGCTGTTAACATGGAGGAGGGTCATGTGACCTGTAGGCTCAGCCCTGATGAGGGAGCCATCTTTATAGAAAGCAGCTGGGGGGTTGGGGGGAGGGGTCTTTGTTCGACAGCTCAGAGTGACGTCACCTCCCTCCATCACAGGGAGGACAGGACTCTGCAGGATCACTGATCCACCTCAACACAGAGACAAACTACAGCATTTCATCCATTTCCACACAGCTTCATCAGCACTAACTCCACAGTCTGATCTTACCAGAGACAGTGAGGCTGATGCTGTTACTGGCTGCTCCCTCTCTGGACTCACACCAGTAAACTCCACTGTCCCATGTGTACGTGTAGCTGATCTTACAGGAGGAACCGGCTGCTTTGCCCCATCCTGATCCACACTGAGTCCTGGTTCCTCTGCTTGTGTTCCTCCTCAGAGTCCATCCAGCAGAGCTGTGGTCCTCCTCACAGCTCAGAGACACAGAGTCTCCTTCAAACAGCTGAGAGCTGCTGGGACTCACAGTCAGACCAGCTGTGAGCGCTGACATAAGTAAAGAATAAACAGATTAAAAACCTGCTGATCTCTTCTCAGAATAACTAGAAACATTGGAACAGGTATAAAACGTCACTGACCTCTCCCTGTGGGGCAGCAGAGCAGTGAGCTCAGAACTAAAGAGAAATTACATTCAGTTTGCTTTGAGTTAAACATGCAAAATAACATAAAAGCTTCAGATAAATGTCCAGGTGACTTTAGATTGGTCCTGTTTTCTCTGAGCTTTGTTTCTGTGCCATTACTCAGTTATTCCTACATGATGCAGCACATGTAGTTCCGCTTATTGGTGTTAAAGACACGTGTCCACATACGTGCTCCTTTAAAGATGAAAACTTTCAGGTTTCCTCTCTAACACAGTTCAGATGGTGCTTTGATGCAGCCCGTCTCCTCCATCAGCCCATAAACACACAGTTAAAACAGAGTTTCTGTACTCACAGAGCAGACGCACAGACGCTTCCCTCATCGTGCCTCTCAGCGATATGACCGCTTTTCAAATATAGTCGCACCAAATAGAGGCCGCCTTCTTCCTGTAAGAGAGAGACGTTCTTCTCCTTCTCACTGTACTGAGATATTAATAGATAACTGTTCAAACGTGTGACAAAAGTATTCTAATAAATGTATTTCATTCAGTTCAGTTTATTTAAACAGCAAAAGTTGATCCAATTCAGTCCGTTTCAATGTAATCCAAATAAATCCATTCATTCATTCTCTAAACCCAACTCAGGGTCACGGGGACTGCAGCTGCCATTGGTCAAGAGGCAGGGTTCACCTGGACAGGTCACCAGTCCATCACAGGACCATCACAGGACCATCACAGGACCATCACAGGACCATCACAGGACCATCAAAGGACCATCACAGGCCAGAGGACCATCACAGGACCATCATAGGACCATCACAGGACCACCACAGGACCATCACAGGCCAGCAGACCATCAAAGGCCAGATGACCATCACAGGACACCAAACTCTGACACCGGTCATACAGAGACCGAACAGCCCATATCAAGGGGTCCGGCACTCCATACTTCCGGAGCACCCCCCACAAGAGTCCCCGAGGGACACGGTCGAACGCCTTCTCCAAGTCCACAAAACACATGCCCCGGTTGGGCGAACTCCCATGCAGCCTCCAGGATCCTGCGGAGGGTATAGAGCTGGTCCACTGTTCCACGGCCAGGACGAAAACCACACTGCACCTCCTGAATCCGAGATTCGACTATCCGGCGGATCCTCCTCTCCAGTACCCCCGAATAGACCTTACCAGGGAGGCTGAGGAATGTGATCCCCCTATAGTTGGAACACACCCTCCAGCCCCCCGATTTAAAGAGGGGGACCACTACCCCGATCTGCCAGTCCAGAGGCACTGCCCCCGATGTCCATGCGATGCTGCAGAGGCGTGTCAACCAACACAGCCCTACAGCATCCAGAGCCTTGAGGAACTCAGGATGGACCTCATCCACCCCCGGGGCCTTGCCACCGAGGAGTTTTTTAACCACCTTGGCAACCTCAGCCCCAGAAATGGGAGGCCCCACGTCCGAGTTCCCCAACTCTGCTTCCTCATCGTAAGGCGTGTTTGTAGGATTGAGGAGGCCCTGGAAGTATTCCCCCCACCGACTCACAACGTCCCTAGATGAGGTCAGCAGAGCCCCGCCCTCACCATACACGGTGTTGACGGTGCACCGCTCCCCCCCCCCGAGCCGCCGGATGGTGGACCAGAATTTCTTCAAGGCCGTCCGGAAGTCGTTCTCCATGGCCTCAGTGAACTCCTCCCAAGCTTTTAGTTTTTGTCTCAGCAACCGAAGCTCTGCCGGAGGTGGGAGTTGAAGTTCCTTCTGACAGGGGATTCCGCCAGCCGTTCCAAGCAGACCCTCACAATACGTTTGGGCCTGCCAGGTTTGACCGCCCCCTCCTCCCCCACTTTTGCACAGTTTGCTCCTCTTCTTAACACCTCTGCTGAGAGCAGTAAATAACCAAATATAGATGGTGAGAATCAGCCTGAAACCGGAGAGTGGACGACCACAAAGCTGCCAGCTTCTGTTTATAAAAGTTAACAGCTTTGACCACAGGGTGGAAAACAGATCTGCTGTCACACTATCAGCAACCACAGCAGAGCTCTGTGCAGAGAGAAGTCTCAGCATCAGAGAACAGACTGCAGGAGGAAGCTGCAGCTGTGCTTTCACATGCACACTTTATAACTCCACATGAGTTCAGTTTGAGAGGCTGAAACAGCATCTTTTTAGTTTTATGTTTTAGGTTGTTTATGTCTTGGTTTTTGAGTTCATGTTTAGTTTTAGTCTTGCCATTGTTTTTCCCCTCACTTCTCATGCCACGTCATTAGTTTCACTCACGTCACCTGTTTTCATTGTCCCCAGCTGCACTCATTCACCAATCACTCCCATTTTAGTATTTAGTTCCCAGGCTCCCCTTTCATTTTGTGAAATCCTTTTTCACCCCCCTTGTGTTTTGAAAAATAAACCCAGTTTGCTTTGTACACCACTGGAGTCCATATCCGTGTCCTGCCAACTCCAACCTGACATTCATACAGTAACGTGAAGAAGTGCGCCGGGGCAAAGGTGAGGCTGATTAAGACATTTCCCGCTTTACGCACAGGGTTATTAACATTTGCCCACAGAGACAATCAGGGGCTTGATATAAAGATCTTAAGCTTTAGTTTAACCAGCAAAAAACAGCAAGAAACTAACTTTAACCACCGACTATGATGCTGTGAAGATTATAGAAACTGGGGGCGCACATACTCAATGCACGTCACAGGGAATAATATTAGGACAATTGAAGGAATAAAGTTACTCACCAAGAAGCCACCCATCACGCACAGTGCCACCTTGTAGTCTGGTGGGCGGCCAGACTTCCGGCAATGTGGAGGCAGAAACCCATCCGGCGGGCGGCCAGACATCCGGCGGGCGACCAGACATCCGGCAACGGGGGAGCCCCCCCTTCAAGGGATGGATCCCAAACATCCCAAAAAGTGGGTGGGAGGGAGGGGCTCGAAGCTGTGGGTCCTTGGGCTGTGGCTCTATGGGATCCAGCTCTGGCTCAGGCTCTCTAGACTCTATGGGCGCTAGCTCTGTGGACTCTATGGGCGCTAGCTCTGTGGACTCTATGGGCACTAACTCTGTGGACTCTATGGGCACTAGCTCTTCGGAATCTATGGGCGCTAACTCTGTGGACACTATGGGCGCTAGCTCTGTGGACTCTATGGGCACTAACTCTGTGGACTCTATGGGCACTAACTCTGTGGACACTATGGGCGCTAGCTCTGTGGACTCTATGGGCGCTAGCTCTGTGGACTCTATAGGCGCTAACTCTGTGGACACTATGGGCGCTAGCTCTTCGGAATCTATGGGTGCTAACTCTGTGGACACTATGGGCGCTAGCTCTGTGGACTCTATAGGCGCTAACTCTGTGGACACTATGGGCGCTAGCTCTGTGGACTCTATGGGCGCTAGCTCTGTGGACTCTATAGGCGCTAACTCTGTGGACACTATGGGCGCTAGCTCTGTGGACTCTATGGGCGCTAACTCTATGGGCGCTAACTCTTTGGACTCTATGGGCGCTAGCTCTTCGGAATCTATGGGCGCTAGCTCTTTGGACTCTGTGGGCGCTAGCTCTTCGGAATCTATGGGCGCTACCTCTGTGGACACTATGGGCGCTAGCTCTTTGGACTCTATGGGCGCTAACTCTGTGGACACCATGGGCGCTAACTCTGTGGACTCTATGGGAGCTAACTCTGTGGACTCTATGGGCGCAAATTCTGTGGACTCTATGGGCGCAAATTCTGTGGACTCTGTGGGCGCTAGCTCTGTGGACTCTATAGGCACTAGCTCTGTGGACTCTATAGGCGCTAACTCTGTGGACTCTATGGGCACTGGCTCTGTGGACTCTATGGGCGCTAACTCTGTGGACTCTATAGGCGCTAATTCTGTGGACTATATGGGCGCTAACTCTGTGGACTCTATAGGCGCTAATTCTGTGGACTATATGGGCGCTAACTCTGTGGACTCTATGGGTTCTTTTTAAATTTGCACCAGACACTTTGAAATGATAGAACATGAATATAAAAATGATTGTTGAAGCCATGAGAACCATCAGACCTCTGGTAAACGTGTCATCTCAGCAGAAAAAACACATCACAGAAACGAACAAGAGGAAAAACTACAAAGAGGAGAGGAGAGGAAGAACCAGGGGGAGGTGCAGATATAGGGCGAAGGGCGGGGGTGGGTTTATCTGAAATAAAGATATTTATTCAGTTAGTGCCTGAATATGAATGTTTAAACTCAGCTCAGGAATCCCAGAGACTCACCTGAGTAACCCTCACCTGTGACAGAGATCCAGCTGGGTGGAGACTCTCCATGACCGCTGATGTTACACCAGTAGAGGCCTTCATCAGAGCTGGTAACATGGAGGAGGGTCATGTGACCTGTAGGCTCCGCCCTGATGAGGGAGCCATCTTTATAGAAAGCAGCTGGGGGGTTGGAGGGAGTGGTCAGCTGACAGGAAGTGAGATGGAGCTGGTTTGTTTCCCCTCTCTGCTTTAACCTCTGATCTGTGGTCAGTCAGAGAACAGGAAACTGTGCGGCTGCTGCCATCAGTCCACACGGCATCGTGCTCTCTTCACTGCTCGGTTCAGACGGGCTGTTTTTGCCCTGCTGGGACGTTCAGGATCGGACCAGTACCAGATCAGAACCTGAGCTATGACATCCTGCTGACTCCACCTGCTGCATTCAGGGTAACTCTGAGGTGAAAACTCAAAGCTGGAAGTTAGATTGTTGGACCTCTGCGCATGGAAAGAACAAAGTGGGAAGAAATCGCGGCTTCCTTTTGGT
Source organism: Odontesthes bonariensis (assembly GCF_027942865.1). Classification (NCBI taxonomy): domain Eukaryota; kingdom Metazoa; phylum Chordata; class Actinopteri; order Atheriniformes; family Atherinopsidae; genus Odontesthes; species Odontesthes bonariensis. The sequence continues at coordinate 3,369,610 of NC_134524.1, forward strand.
TTGCTGCTTTTCTGTGAATAAGAAACCTTCATTTAGCTCATTTTACCAATAAAACAGCAGCTTTAAAGGCACCAAAGGCCCGGGGTCAAATGTTTCAACGTGTCAACGATGACCGGAGAAAGATGTTGCTTTACTACATCAGCTGTCTGTTTGGGAATCATCTCAGATTCACAGCTGGCTTTAAGAACCCACAGATACAGAGCAGAAAATCCAACTTCTGCTGGACTTTTCTTGGCTGGTCCTTTTTATCTGCTGATGCTGGGATGGTAACTCAGGGAGGAAGAAACAGGACGGCTTAAAGTCCAACATCCAAATGTTTATTTTCAGGCAAAAGTCAAATAACAGGCGGAAGTGGGATAAGGAAAAGTTCCAAAGAAAAGGAAGAGATCAATTACATTAAAACAGTCAGAAACAACAAAGTAAAGAATAACCTGACAAACCAGGAAACACTGAAAACACAACTTTAAAAACCCAAAGTTACAACTTAGTCACAGCAGGTAGAGAGTGATGAGACGTTCAGCTCAGGTCAGAAGTGATGCTCTGTGGTGACATCATCATAGTCATCATCCAATCCCTGCTCAGCCTGGGTGGGCGGGGTCATCACCGTGGAGACGGGCAGTTCACTTCCTGTAGTCAGAGCAGGTGAGAAAGGAAATGAAGAAAATTCAACAAAACAAGGAGAGTTCAGTTAGAGAGACCTGAAAATCATTGATTGATTGATTGATTGATTGATTGACAGGTCAGTGAATGGTTCAGAGTGTTACCTGTGGCTCTGTGTCGATATAAAGACACCATGAGGAGGGTGGAGATGAAGTACGGACAGAACACCAGCAGGTGGAGGAGCAGTCTGAACACAAGGTGGAGGGAGGCTGAGGCAGGGGGCGGAGCTACCGATATGGGCGGAGCTTCAGATGTGGGCGGAGCTGTGGTTGCAGGTTTCTCTGCAGACAGAATCCCACCTGGTCAGGTGACTGTGGAGGAAATAAGTGCTGAAATGACAGTGAAGCTCCTCACCTGTGACAGAGATCCAGCTGGGTGGAGACTCTCCATGACCGCTGATGCTGCACCTGTAGAGGCCTTCATCAGAGCTGGTAACATGGTGGAGGGTCATGTGACCTGTAGGCTCAGCCCTGATGAGGGAGCCATCTTTATAGAAAGCAGCTGGGAGGTTGGAGGGAGGGGTCTGTGTTGGACAGCTCAGAGTGACGTCACCTCCCTCCATCACAGGGAGGACAGGACTCTGCAGGATCACTGATCCACCTCAACACAGAGACAAACTACAGCATTTCATCCATTTCCACACAGCTTCATCAGCACTAACTCCACAGTCTGATCTTACCAGAGACAGTGAGGCTGATGCTGTTACTGGCTGCTCCCTCTCTGGACTCACACCAGTAAACTCCACTGTCTGATGTGTATGTGTAGCTGATGTTACAGGAGGAACCGGCTGCTTTGCCCCATCCTGATCCACACTGAGTCCTGGTTCCTCTGCTTGTGTTCCTCCTCAGAGTCCATCCAGCAGAGCTGTGGTCCTCCTCACAGCTCAGAGACACAGAGTCTCTAACAAAGAACTGAGAGCTGCTGGGACTCACAGTCAGACCAGCTGTGAGCGCTGACATAATGAGCAAAAACCTTGATTTACTTGTTCATTATTCCATCTCTTTCATATTACAGCTTCCTGCTGAAGTCACTGATAAAGAGTTCAAACATCTGAATGGTGATAAAAGCTTGTAAAACTAACCTGGATCAGCTGTGCAGCTCAGCAGTGACGTCAGAACTGAAGAGAAATGAGACTCAGGTTGGTCTGAATCAGACAAATAAAGTCATTTAACTCTATAAACCCGACAACCTGAGAAACACAGAGCTCAGATCAAACCAGCGATGAATACAAACATCTTTCTGTGCTGATGTGAAGCTGCTCCATGTGCAATAAATACTGCTGTTATGTCCTTTATCTGAAATGTTAGGCACTCAATAACAAAGCTAACTCTAACTGCTGATGCTGTGGAGAAAAGACCAAAGTAGTGGGACTCATGTGGGCGGCCTCTTACGGAGCATTCATGAACAGGAACAGCATGGAAACATATTCCATGGCAGCACACACAGAACTGTAACATACCGACCACAGTAGGTTGTCCTATTCTCTGATATGCAGAGAAAGAGCAGCTGGAGCTCAGGAGCAAGAGCAGGCGCCAATGGGGAGGTTGGTGGTTCCACTCCGGCTTCCCCGGCCACAGGTGGAAGACGCTGAACCCCACGTTGCCTAGCGACGCATCCATGGGTGCATGAAGGTGTGTGACTGAGCAGAAAGCCTGTAGTTACAGACTAAGACGTGCTGTGTGAGTGTGGCTGAATGTGGCAGGTAGTGTTGAAGCTCTGAGTGTCATTAAGATCAGAAAAGTGCTGCACAGGAATAGTCCATTTCTACTTTCTGATAAGGTTCTGTGTGGGCGTGGCCTAAAGCCCATCTCTATCTGACACCACTGTCTCTTAGATTTCCTCAAACATTTCCTGTTGTCGACTTTAGCAGAAAACACCTGAGCTGAAACAAGGTGGGGCGAGCAGTGGTAAAGCCCTGCTGCCCCCCCCACATACCACTCACACGGTTTATTCTTTACACGCTCAGCTGCAGGAGTTTGGATCAAACTGAGCATTTATTTAGCATTCTTTTCACTGAGTTTCTGTCCGCTCTTAGTCGTGTAAAGTTCCTCCTGAAGCAGCTCATCATCATGTGTTTTCCATCCGACCTCAGCCTGAGCTGTTTTAATGTCCCCTCCACTATCAGAAGTTCTCCACAGAGCAGGAACAGTTAAAGGATTTCAGCTAAAGCAGAAAAAAACAGCTTCTCTACTTACAGAGCAGGTACTGAACACTTGTTTCCATCGTTGTGTCTCTCACTCATTTGGCCAGTTTGAGCTTGTTGTTGAAGCGCCAAATAAAGCCCGCCCTCTTCCTGTGTGGGTCCCTGTGCTTTCTTCTTCTCTTCATACACCAGGGGGCAAAGTTTTTAAAGATACAAGCAATAAACCATTACTTCCAGAAATATGTCCAAAGCTGAATGAAGATGTTGTAAATAATCAGATCAGATAAATCATCCACCTTTAACTGGTGTATAACTGAGCATCTGGACGCACGGCTTGGGCTCCCAAACCAGCCTCTTTGAGAGGGGTTGGACTCTCTTTCACTCTGGAGTTCCCGTGGTGAGAGGTGCAGAGTGGGTGTGGGCATACTTATTTCCCCCCGGCTGTGTGCCTGCACATCGGGGTTTACCCGAGAGGGTAGCCTCCCTCCGCCTTCAGGTGGGGGGACAGGTCCTGACTTTTGTTTGTGTTTAGGCACCAAACAGCAGTTCAGAGTACCCACACTTTTTGGAGTCCCTGGAGGAGGAACTGGAGAGTGCTCCTGCAGGAGACTCCCTCGTCCTGCTGGGGGACTTCAATGCTCACGTGGGCAATGACAGTGAGACCTGGAAGGGGGTGATAGGAACGCCCCCCCCGATCTGAATCAGAGTGGTGTTATGTTATTGGACTTCTGTGCTCGTCATGGACTGTCCCTACGCCGCAGCTCGATGATCAACTTTGTGGTTGAAGCTGTGGCCGTAAGGTGGTCAGTAACTCTGTGACTCTGGAAGCAGCTGATGGGTACCGACAGGCCAAGCGTAACGCAGTCACGGCGGTTGCTGAGGCAAAAACTCGGGCTTGGGAGGAGTTCGGTGGGGTCATGGAGAACGACTTCTGGACGGCCTCGAAGAGATTCTGGTCCACCATCCAGTGGCTCAGGAGGGGAGCGGTGCACCATCAACACCGGTGAGGGCGGGGCTCTGCTGACCTCATCTAGGGACGTCGTGAGTCGGTGGGGGGAATACTTCGAGGTGTACGCTGGCGCGATTTGGCTGCCGCTGCTCAACGAGGCTATCTGTGTCCTGACGCTTAGTTAGCGATTTTTCTTTCTAACTTGAGTTGAACATTAAGGACCTTGCCTTTACTTTGGATTACAACCGGAAACCCTCCCCCCCTTTGGGATTTCTGCCCTCGTTTGGATTGTTTACATCAACAAAGTTCGACCAACCTGAGAACAACTATTCCGCCGCTTCCACAAACCGTGTTCTGGCGTCTGCTTCATGGTCTGGTTTGTCCTCCTGAGTCTGTCTGCTTAGCAGTTAGCTAGGCGGAATTCGTCCTTGTTTGGCATGGCTTTCAGTTATTTCTCCTCAGAACTCCACAAACTCAACTCCGCAATCACTCCTGGACTTAATATCCCCATTGTAAATAAACTCGGACTATTGCGTCGCACCCGTTATGCCCACCGTAGTACACACAGAAACTTTGTTTACCACCGGCAGCTTGGGCTGTGCATTCCTTCCATCTGGACGCCCGTCGCACAACTGACACATCATCAGAGGACTGCCACCAAGAGGCTATTTGATGCTACGCAGGACAGAAAACGTGGAGTGGATCACACCCTACTCCGGCCCCTACAGAGACACTCCAACACCACCCCATCTCCCCCTGTTAAAATTGAACTTTTAAATGCACAATCCCTTAATAACAAGGCATCTTTTATTCGTGACCACATCATAAATGAGAAAATACACTTCATGTGTTTAGTTGAGACTTGGCAACAACCAGAGGTGTACTCGAGTCCAAATGAAGCCTGTCCCCCTCGCTACACCTACCTCAGCAAAGCCCGCACCCCTGGCCGTGGTGGTGGCCTTGCCGTTGTGCACTGGGGAGACTTGACAGTTGTCCCCCCTGTCCCTGCCTGTTCTCTCCTCTTTTGAATGCCTTGCGTTTAAATGCAAACCACCACTTTCCACCACAGTTCTCCTGATATACCGCCCCTCCAAACCCAACCCAGCCTTCATCCCTGAGATACATGACCTCCTTACCACACTCTGCACAACCCCAGGGAAAATCATCATACTTGGCGATTTTAATATTCATGTTAACAACCCCCCTTCCTACTATGTAGCCGAACTCCTCAATCTCATTGACAGTCTCAACCTCACCCAACACGTCAATATCCCAACACACTCCAGAGGCCACACCCTTGATTTGTTGATCACCAACTCCACCTCCATCAGCAATCTCTTGGTGCACGATCTGGGCATGTCTGACCACAAAGCCATCTCAATGGAGCTACCCACCTCGTCCCCCTTCAATAAGTCCAGCAGACAAATCAGTTTCAGGAACTTTAAAAACATCAACCCAGTCACCCTGACTACTGACCTCCAACATCTCTCCACTGCCAACCGCGAACGGAAAAGTTAGTTTCTGCCCAACTTCACAACCACCTCACCACTAACAGCTTGTATGAGAAGTTCCACTCTGGGTTCCGCTCTGGCCACAGTACGGAAACCGCTCTGGTCAGGGTTACAAATGTCCTGCAAATGACAGCTGACGCTGGCTCTCCACATCCTTCTACACCGCCTCCACTCCTCCATCGGACTTTCTGACACCACCCTGGCTTGGTTCACATCATATCTCACTGACAGAACAGAATATGTTTCCCTGGGAGGTGCAAAATCAGACACGCACTACGCTACATGTGGTGTCCCTCAAGGTTCCGTCCTTGGCCCCACCCTCTTCACACTGTACATGCTCCCCCTCGGTCGTGTCCTCAGCCGGCATGGAATATCTTTCCACTGCTATGCTGATGACACCCAACTCCACCTGCCTGGAGGAGATAATGGCGTGGATGACGGCAAACTTCATGCAACTAAACAGCTCAAAAACAGAAGCCATTCTTGTTGGCACTCCGCACCAGATCCGGTCATCCACTATCACCAGCATCACCTTCTACGGCCAAGACATCCACCTTTCACCCTCAGTCACTAATCTCGGTGTTAGGATGGACCCTCACCTGACCTTTGAGGCCCACATCAAACAACTCTGCAAAACCTCCTTCTTTCACCTCAGAAACATTGCAAAACTCCGCCCTGTACTCACTCTCCCTGATTCCGAAAAACTCGTCCACGCCTTTGTCTCCTCCAGGCTGGACTACTGCAACACACTCCTCATCGGGATCCCCGGCAAGAACATCCAGCAGATGCAGTATATTCAGAACTGTGCTGCCAGGATCCTGATGGGGGTGCTGAAGTACCACCACATCACACCCATCCTCAGATCCCTCCATTGGCTTCCTGTCAAATTCAAGATTCCCTTCTGTCCCACCAGTGCCTCCATGGCACTGCCCCCCCCCCCCCCCCCCCCTCATCAAAGAACTCATTGCCCCTCATTCCTCCTCAAGTCATCTCCGCTCTGGACAGGCCGACCTCCTCCAGCTCCAGAGGACAAGGCTCAGGAGTATGGTCGACCGGGCCTTCAGCTCAGCTGCACCCAGTCTGTGGAATGCTCTCCCTGACCATCTAAGGGCACCACAGACTGTGGATTCTTTAAAAAAAAGGCCTTTTTAGAAAAGCCTTTAGTTTAACTGAAAAATCTTTGAATTATTTCTCTGTTTGTTTATTTGTTTTGTTTTTTAAATGCTAGTTTTAAAATGTAGCACTCTGAGGTCATTAAGTTGATGTAAAGTGCTTTATAAATCAAATATATTATTATTATTATTACCTCCTCAATCCTACCGACATGCCTTCCGATGAGGAAGCAGAGTTGGGGAGCTCGGACGTGGGGCCTCCCATTTCTGGGGCTGAGGTTGCCGAGGTGGTCAAAAACCTCCTCGTGGCAAGGCCCCGGGGGTGGATGAGGTCCGTCCGGAGTTCCTCAAGGCTCTGGATGCTTTAGGGCTGTCTTGGTTGACAGGCCTCTGCAGCATCGCGTGGACATCGGGGGCAGTGCCTCTGGACTGGCAGATCGGGGTGGTGGTCCCCCTCTTTAAAACGGGGGGCTGGAGGGTGTGTTCCAACTATAGGGGGATCACACTCCTCAGCCTCCCTGGTAAGGTCTATTCGGGGGTACTGGAGAGGAGGATCTGCCGGATAAGCGAATCTCGGATTCAGGAGGTGCAGTGTGGTTTTCGTCCTGGCCGTGGAACAGTAGACCAGCTCTATACCCTCAGCAGGATCCTGGAGGGTGCATGGGAGTTCGCCCAACCGGTCTACATGTGTTTTGTGGATTTGGTGAAGGCGTTCAACCTTGTCCATTAGGGACTCTGGTGGGAGGTGCTCCGGGAGTATGGAGTGCCGGACTCCTTGATTTGGGCTGTTCGGTCTCTGTATGACCGGTGTCAGAGTTTGGTCCGCATTGCCGGCAGTAAGTCGGACATGTTTCCTGTGAGGGTTGGACTCCGTCAGGGCTGCCCTTTGTCACCGATTCTGTTCATAATTTTTATGGACAGAATTTCTAGGCGCAGCCAGGGCATTGAGGGGGTCCGGTTTGGCGACCTCAGAATCGGGTCTCTGCTTTTTTGCGGACGATTTGGTTCTGTTGGCGTCGTCGGGCCGTGACCTTCAGCTCTCACTGGGGCGGTTCGCAGCCGAGTGTGAAGCGGCTGGGATGAGAATCAGCACCTCCAAATCTGAGACCATGGTCCTCGGCCGGAAAAGGGTGGAATGCCCTCTCCGGGTCGGGAATGAGATCCTTCCCCAAGTGGAGGAGCTCAAGTATCTCGGGGTCTTGTTCACGAGTGAGGGACGAATGGAGCAGGAGATTGACAGACGGATCGGTGCGGCGTCTGCAGTGATGCGGGCTCTGCACCGGCCCGTCGTGGTGAAGAAGGAGCTGAGCCAGAAGGCCAAGCTCTCGATTTACCGGTCAATCTATGTTCCTACCCTCACCTATGGTCACGAGCTGTGGGTAGTGACCGAGAGAATGAGATCGTGGATACAAGCGGCCAAAATGAGTTTCCTCCGCAGGGTGTCTGGGCTCTCCCTTAGAGATAGGGTGAGAAGCTCGGTCATCCGGGAGGGGCTCGGAGTAGAACCGCTGCTCCTCCGCATCCAGAGGAGTCAGATGAGGTGGCTCGGCCATCTGGTTAGGATGCCTCCTGGACGCCTCCCTGGTGAGGTGTTCCGGGCCCGTCCCTTCTCTGCTTAAGCTGCTGCCCCCGCGACCCGATCCCCGGAGAAGCAGGAAGATGATGGATGGATGGACGGACGGACGGATGGATGGATGGATGGATGGATGGATGGACGGACGGACGAATGGATGAATGGACGAATGGATGAATGGATGGATGGATGGATGGATGGATGGATGGACGGATGGACGGATGGATGAATGGACGAATGGATGAATGGATGGATGGATGGATGGATGGATGGACGGACGGATGGACGGACGGATGGATGGACGGATGGATGGATGGATGGATGGATGAATGGATGGACGGACGGACGAATGGATGAATGGACGAATGGATGAATGGATGGATGGATGGATGGATGGATGGACGGACGGATGGACGGACGGATGGATGGACGGATGGATGGATGGATGGATGGATGAATGGATGGACGGATGGATGGATGGATGGATGGACGGACGGACGGACGAATGGATGAATGGACGAATGGATGAATGGATGGATGGATGGATGGATGGATGGACGGACGGATGGACGGACGGATGGATGGACGGATGGATGGATGGATGGATGGATGGATGGACGGACGGACGAATGGATGAATGGACGAATGGATGAATGGATGGATGGATGGATGGATGGATGGACGGACGGATGGACGGACGGATGGATGGACGGATGGATGGATGGATGGATGGATGAATGGATGGACGGATGGATGGATGGATGGATGGATGGACGGATGGATGGATGGATGGATGGATGGATGGACGGACGGACGAATGGATGAATGGACGAATGGATGAATGGATGGATGGATGGATGGATGGATGGACGGACGGATGGACGGACGGATGGATGGACGGATGGATGGATGGATGGATGGATGGATGGATGGACGGACGGACGAATGGACGGATGGACGGACGGACGGACGGATGGATGGATGGACGGATGGATGGATGGATGGATGGACGGATGGATGGACGAATGAATGGATGCTCACGGTGTCCCAGTGACAGGTGGACCTGTGTCTCTTATTAAAGTGCAGATCCTGTATTCTGAGTGTTCATTCTACATGCAACCAGAGTACAGCTGCTGCACCTGCTGCTGCTGCTGCTTTGTGACGACGTAATGAGTTAACCAAAACATCATTAATTCATCTTCTATAGCTACTTCTTCTGTTCGGGGGGTTGGAGTCTGTACACCCAGGACCATCACAGAGAAGCCATCGTGCACACTCACACTCACTCATAGGGTCCATTTAGAATCAGCAGTTCACCTGGGATTTGAACCAGGAACCTTCTTGCTTCGAGGCGACAGCGCCTTTCACCACATATAAAGTACTGCTGTGACTTGGCTGAAAGGTCAGCTTCTGTAACCAATCAGAGTTTGACCTGTGTGATGTCATCAGGAGAACTGATGTAAAAGCTCTCAGGTGGAACCAGAAGTGCAGTCTGTCTGACAAAAATCTGACAAGATTTTAAACCAGACTTTACACGTCTAATATGGATGAAAATGAAGGAAAAATGCTTCTTTGTGTATTAAAAGTCACTCGCTGTAGCTGTTTATTCTCACCTGAGAGGCCTCAGAGGTCTGCAGCTCATTCCTGTTGAATCACGTGATTTACATGCGTGCACGCTCTGCTCTGCAGACATTCAGCTCTGCTTGTCTTGACATGTTTTTCCTGAGCGTCTCTCTGCTGTTTGTTCCTCACTGAGAACAGACGTCCTGAGTTTAACAGGAACGTTGCTGCTGTTGGGACTGAAGTCGGGTCACAGAGTTACTTTCAGAGATTTTGTCATCGTTCACTGATCTCTGATCAGCTGATTGAAGGCACCGCCTCTCAAACTCCACTTTCTTCCGTATCAGCTTCGGAAGAATACGGAATTCTTCCGAAGCTGATACGGAAGACTTCAATCAGGCGCCGCCTCTGAAACTCCACCTTCTTCCGTATTTATCGAGACATCGTTACAGCGAGGCACGAAGGGACATTTGTTCAGGTTCTGGTTTATTGTTCAGCTTCGTTTCTAACTTAGTTTGGTTTATGAGTTACACTCATCACGTTTTCTGCATCTGTTGGAAAATCCTGGAATTGTTGAACTTTTCCCACAGAGTTGGATCTGAACAATAAGAGGAAATGGCTGCTTTAACGTCTCTGAGCGTCTCTCTGCTGTGTGTCGGCCTCCTCCTGTCTGTTTCTGCAGGTGAGTTTGAGCTGGGGACTTAAGCTGGAAACTGTTTTCATATGAGATGCAGTGAAGGAAAAGTCTGCCGGCTCTGACCGGGATGTGTGGATGTTTGTCATAACTCAAGTCGGGCGGGTGGGAGAACTTTTAGTGTCAAGACGCTGACATGAGAGGTTCAGGTTATAAGAGAGAGAGAAAAGGATTCATTCATCTGTTTACAGAGGCGAGGTAAAAGCTAAACAATTAGAGAAAAATTTAAAGAAAAAGTTTTTAAATTCAGTTTTATTTATAAAGCAGCTTATTACACAAATGTAATCTTTTTATTCTCTGTAACAGGATCACACATTACACACTTTCTACAGGAGGCTGAACTCTGAGTATCAGGCGTCATGTCTGTGGATTAAATCATGTAAATATGAGCTGTTTATGTGTTTATCATTGTGTGAAAAGTTTTCTGTGTGGATTCTCTGAGTTTCACTTCTTTACCTGATGGAGGGAAATCAGCTGCTGGTTCAGAACCAGTTTCAGCTGTTTTGTTGCTCATCAGACCTCCTGAGGTCCAGCTCAGAGCAGGGTGGGCTCTCTGGTGTCTCCTCACTCTGATGCTGCTGTGGAAGTTCAGAGTTCCTCTCTGAGCTCTTTAACCTCTCTGCTCTGTGTTGTTTCCTCTCTGTAACCTCTCTGCTCTGTGTTGTTTCCTCTCTCTGTAACCTCTCTGCTCTGTGTTGTTTCCTCTCTCTGTAACCTCTCTGCTCTGTGTTGTTTCCTCTCTGTAACCTCTCTGCTCTGTGTTGTTTCCTCTCTGTAACCTCTCTGCTCTGTGTTGTTTCCTCTCTCTGTAACCTCTCTGCTCTGTGTTGTTTCCTCTCTGTAACCTCTCTGCTCTGTGTTGTTTCCTCTCTCTGTAACCTCTCTGCTCTGTGTTGTTTCCTCTCTGTAACCTCTCTGCTCTGTGTTGTTTCCTCTCTGTAACCTCTCTGCTCTGTGTTGTTTCCTCTCTGTAACCTCTCTGCTCTGTGTTGTTTCCTCTCTCTGTAACCTCTCTGCTCTGTGTTGTTTCCTCTCCTGCAGAACAGAAAATCATCCCAGCTGAACCTGGACAGGATGTTACTCTGACATGTAGAGCTCCCAACAACAACCCCATCATAGTTGTAGAGTGGAGCAGAGCTGATCTGAAGCCAAAATATGTTCTCATCTACAGAGATGGTCACTATGGTCAACATGACCAGAATCCATCTTTTAAGAACCGGGTGGATCTGCAGGACAGACAGATGAAGGATGGAGACGTGTCTCTGATTCTGAGAAATGTGACGACTGAGGACAAAGGAACATATGAGTGTCGAGTTAAGCAGGAAGGAACAAACCAGGAGAGAGGCTTCAAGACCATCAGCATCATCCTCCTGGAAGTTGTTGAACCAGGTGAGTGTGAGTGTGAGTGTGTCTCTGGATCAGAGCTGAAGCAGCTTCCTGGTTGTTGATGTGAGAGTGAAACATCTCAGATCAGATGTTTCAGGTGTTTTCTAAAGATGTTGTTGATGAGACTCTGTAGAAAGCAGCTGGTCTGAGTGCAGGAGATGATGTGGGACAGCAGTTTGAAGAGGAAATGTTCTTCAGTCATCACCCACCTGACAGCTGGTAACCACATCTGTTTCTGATCTGCAGGGAAGAGAACTGGAGGAGGAGAGGGTGGAGGAGAGAAGGGAGGAGGAGGAGCTGTTGGACTGATCGTTGGACTGATCGTTTTATCTCTTCTTCTTCTTCTTGCTGTTGGTGGTTTCCTGATCTATAAAAGAAAACCTGCCTGGTTGAATCGATATCAGCCTCCAGCGAAACCAGCAGCAGTTGGTAAGATCTCATCTGTGTGAACATCTGAACTGTGAGTGTCCTGCTGCTGTTTGTGGTTCTTAGTGATCATTCCAACATGTAGAACCTGAACATGTTAAACATGTTCTGGATTTTATTATCATGAACCAGTTGGTGTTCTGAATCAGGTTGAGCCCCTCCAAGTAAGCTGGAGGAGGACCTGTTTGTAACCAATTTAGCAATGATAAAGTGAATTACAGTATAATAACAAGTTAGACTATTAATAAGACTCTGGCCAGAATCAGAAGACACCAAATTCGCTAGGAGCCAATGTGTTGAGCAACAATAAGGAATCAGGCAGAGGAATAAACGTTGAGTAGCTACTCTTGTATTTTTTCACAGAGAATCAAGAAAAATGTTCAAGTTATATAAAACATACATGAATGACCAAAATAAAATAGTGTGCACACTGAGATGAAATAAAATTGTCCGTTGGGGCCCTTAAAAAATAAGAAATCGTTGCAGGTGCACCTGTTTCTTTAAAAGGTTCATGGGAATGTAATGTGAATGTGAGTGTGTACGTGTGAATCTGCGTCGCAAGTCTTGGCTCACCACCGGTCTCAACCGGAATCTCGTCATGATCCAGATTTTCACCGTCCTCTCAAAACCTATAAACAAGGTCATATTTATTACACTCCACTCTCTGATGCATCGTTTAAGGTTTAAATGTCTAAAATGCAGAATATTGCATCAAACCTCACATAAATCTTATCAAATCTACAACATTCAATGTTCAAGTATATCAAATATGAGGACTAAACATTCAACAACTCACATGTTTAACTGTTCCAATAACACTTATGGTAGGTAACCATTATCATTCAAAATATAAATCATAAACATATCAAAACCATGTGCAAATACAGTAACATTACACATTGAGTTTGTTCAGAGGTATCAAAGAAGTGTGCTTAATTACTCCTACAATAGCGGCCTACTAATGCGAGAGAAACTGCACCAAAAATGACCCTCTGAGCTGCTTTAAACTTACACTTGAAATTAAATAAATTCCTTCAATTAGTTAAAATACTACAGAATAAAATATTATTTTACATTCATCATGACACATCAAATTACTTTCTTTTTCCCTTTAAATTGGCATTAGGAAAACAAAACAACTTCCCCTTAAATATATATATATATTGGCATAAAATAAAAGACTCAATACACACGTTCCAAAATATTGCACCATTAACCACCTCAGTTCACTCTCATGGACTTTTACATCACCACTAGCCTGGGAATTTCCATGCTGCTTTGCGTGCGATTTCATTCTCACTGCAAAGTCAGCCTGGAAACCACCGCCCTTATTTTTGCCTGAGTTTGGGATCCAATCACAGAACGGGGGGGGCAGCAAGACAATGACGACGTCTCCTTTTCTCCTTTTTCTGTCTTCTTCACAAGCAGCTGCGCTCACTTCTCTGGCTAAGGTCAGAAAAGAACGGAAAAATTGCGCACCTGCAATGCACCTCCAAGCAGAGAGGCTGAACGTGGCCTGCGTAGCCCCTGATTTGCTGTTGAGGCACTCCCCACGTGGGCATTACGAACTGTGCGGTTCATTCAAATGCAACAGGAACATTAAACTTTGCCGATGTAAACATAAAATAAATACTCCCCCTCTTCTTTTATTGGTCTCTAATATAATGTAATGTGTGTTTTTCCACCTGGGCTACACCCTCCCCTCTTGAACTTATGCACGTCTCTGTGCATGGTAGACAGTTAAATGATAATTATTCGAGGGGATAAAGAAGGGGGTCGAAAAAGCTCCTCAGCATCACTTATGACATCTGCCCAAGCTGTTGACAGTCCTTGAACGAATGATGTCACTGCTGTGATCAAGGGATTACCTAACTCCGTATACTCAAGCTGTCCTGGCGGCTGACGGTTTCTCTCAGATCTCCTGACAGAATCATTTGTATCCATTCGTTCCTCTATCTCCTCTGTATCCATTGGGACTGTTTCATCCTTTCCTCCCATTGCACTTGCATCCTCCTCTCTTTCCTCAGGTCCTGCAGCTCTAATGCCATCCTTCTCCTTGTCATTGTCTGACATATCCGAGGGAACTGGAAGTTGCTCTCCTCGGGGTTCCGGATGGTCATCCCCAGGTGAGTCGGTTTGAAACAAGGCTGTTTCATCTGCCTGTTCGGTTGGTGTGACTCTATCGGTGGGTAAGTACTCAGTATCACTCTGGTGAAAGTTAGACTCAATGAGCATCAAAGGACCATCTGAAGTACTATTGGACATATCAGGTTGGTGGTCAAGATCAGGTGGGTTGTCAATACCAGGAGTCCTATCAATATTCTGAGCGTGTACAGGACTCTCAACAGGACAAATGCCTGGAGGTTCAGTATGCTGAGTATCTTGGACATTGGTCATAGGTAGGTCAGGGTGCACAGGACTCTCACTGACCGTGGGAACAGGGGAACTTAAACAAACAGGAATGAGTACATCATCTCCTTCATCTGAGGAATCCCCTTCCTCCACCGCAGGGTTTGCATGGGTTCCTGGCCTGCGTGGTACTGGTTTCTGTACAGGCTCCCTGCTTTCCTCCACAGGTAGGTACTCACAAGGAAGTAACAGGTCCCTATGTAGTGTCCTTAGGGGACCATCCCTGTTTTCAGGTTTAACCGTGTAAACTGGAAGGGTGCCTGCTCTTCTCACCACTACATGGACAGTGGATTTCCATTTGTCTGAAATCTTATGTTTTCCCCGGATGCAAACATTTCTGACCAGTACTCGTTCTCCAGCTTCCAAATCTGAGGCAATTACATGTCTATGAAAACCTTGTTTTGTTCTTGTGAGCCATCTTTGCAGCCTTGTCCATAGCTAACTTGTAGCTTTCTTTGAGACGTGACTTAAGGTTTTGCACATACTCAGAGTGAGATGAATGTTGATCTTCGTGTACTGGCAACTTGAATGAAAGGTCAACTGGCAGGCGAGGTTGGCGCCCGAACATCAGTTCATATGGGGTAAAACCAGTCACCTCATTCCTGGTGCAATTGTAGGCGTGGACCAGGGGTCTTACATGGTCACGCCAACAGGACTTATCGTGATCTTGGAGAGTGCCCAACATGTCAAGCAGGGTACGATTGAATCACTCCACAGGGTTGCCCCTAGGGTGGTATGGAGTTGTCCTAACCTTGCGGATACAAGCCACCTGACAGAGTTCCCTGATTGTGCGGGACTCGAAATCTGGACCCTGGTCACTATATAACTTTTCTGGGATACCATAGTGTACCATGAAGTTCTCCCACAGACACTTCACTACTGTGCGGGCCTTTTGATTTGGTGTTGGGATGGCAACCGCTAATTTAGTGAAGTGATCTGTGATCACCAGTATATCTTTGGGCTAAGTTGTATCGCTACAGAAGTGATGGAAAAGGTTAATGCGATTCAGACTAGCCACGGATGCGCAGATGGTATTGGTAAAGCGCGAGGATTCGAATGTTGTTGTTGAGCCGCTCAGCCGCCCCATTTCACCTATCCTGTCGGTATCAAAACAGCAGCAACAACTAGTAACAACAATGTCCGATGATAAAAGAAACAACTGGTCGAGAGCAGAGACTCTGCTTTAAACACAATTCAGGAGGTCGACGTTGTTTGGGCCCTGGATGGGAAGAGGCAGAGAAACGCAGATGTCTTCAAAAAACTGTCCACCGTTTTGCACAAGAGAGGCGTTGAGAGGAATTGGGAGGCCCTACGAAACAAATGGAAGAGCATGAAGGGGAAATATCTGGCAGAGAAGAGGCATAGTGGGAAGAGTGTAGCCGAGGGGAAAATAAATTATGAATATTTTGAGGAAATCGACTTAATTTTGGGCAGTCGGCCCGTGGTCACCGCCGCGAAGGAAGCCACGGTTGACAGCGGTACCGGTAAGTGTGTGCCTGTATTCTTCCAAATGTGTCCCATATTTTTTGAAGTGTGTGTGAGAGAGAGAGATTGGCCTGTTAGCTGTTTTTAGCAACGATATGACGTTTTAGCAAATGTTGACATGCTGTACTACAAGGACAAATGTTAAGTCATATGTGGAGATTGGGTGTGGAGAGGTGTGTTATTTATTAATCCATTTGAAAAGGTACGTAGCCTTGAAAGTTATAGCAACTGTTACTATTCCGGGAGGCTGACAATAACAGCGCGAGCAATTAAATTCCCGCTACCGAGCATTCTAATTCGCCACTTTTGTAATGGAAAATCATCTGGTCGAGTCAGAATAATGCGCATCAGCACGTTCCGGTGATGTCATTTTATTTCGCTAGAATCGTCCTGTTTGATGGAAAACCAACCGAACGCATCTTATATCGCAACAAAGTAATGCGATATAACTTTTAATTCGCTACAGAATCTGATGGAAAAAGGGCTTGTGTCACTCAGCTCAGCTGGGAGTACAAGCTGGTAAGTTGTCTGGGACCCAACTAGGCATCGCCTGTACAGGATGTTGTTATGAAGCTCGAGACGGTTTAGCTCTCGGAGAAACAGTGGGAGATCTGGAAGTTGGGTGCGCAAGGTGGGGGGTGGTGTATCCACGTGTTCGATCTGGGAGATAACATGTTTTATACATTGATCAGCCATTTGCTTAGCTGCTAGCTCTGCTTCAGTTAGATGGGGGATGGTTGGCAGACCTCCAAACTGTTCTTCTTGCACATAGCTGTCAGGCACAGCACTAGGGGACATGGCAAGAGTCTCTACTAAGGCAACACCAGGACTGACGCTGTAGGTGAGCTGTCTCTCACAGATTGCTTTCACAACAGACTGATCTACTGTATTGATGTTTTTTGGATCAGAGAGGAGATCTTGAGTAAACTGTTGTATGCGTTCTCTCTCTTTTTGTGATCTCAGGCTACGGCTACACGAAAACGAAACAAGGGTTTTTTTGAAAACGGGTACGAAAATTATTGCGACCACACAGGAAAGCTTCAGTTCTCATGAAAACGCCACGCTTGCTGAAAACGATGCAGTACACACGCCACACCTCTATGTGCGCTGTAAGCCACCCCCACCGGTTACACCAGAACAATAGAAGAAGCAATGCGCATGCGTGTACGCCCCTACTTCTACCAGCGTGAAGCTCACGTTGTTCCTTCAACAACGCCGCTGTAGTTAGCAGTGTCTGCAGCAGTGCTGCTATCAATGTTGTGCGGTCCATGATGATCGCTGTCTGTCCTTGTTGTGTTGTCTTCTTCTTCTTCCGGATTTTTAATGGATGTTGCCGCTTTTTGTTCTGGTCACTGACGTATGTGTATACGTCACTGGCGTATACACATGTAAACGAATCCGTTTGGGCTGTAACAATGGAAACGAAACAACGCCGTTCTCAGATCTTCCCACTCTGGAACCCGTTCTCCAAAACTATCGTTTTGGGGTAGTGGGAACGCCGGCTCCATGTGGCCGCGACAGCCAAACGATAAGCAAAAGTATCGGTTACAGTGAAAAACGTTTCCGTGTAGCCGTAGCCTCAGATCATCTGTCAGCACCCCATGTGGTCTGCGGGATAATCCGTCCGCATCTCCGTTCTGCCTTCCTGGACGATAGAGGAGTTTGAAAGAGAATGTGGACAGTGCTGCTAGCCACCACTTGACGCAACCTGCTAGCTGGTTGCGTCAAGTTTTGCTGTTGTCAGAATGTAAGTTACAAAAGTGAAGTGGTTTCCGTCGCTAAACTTTTCCGTAACTGACCACTTGAGTGCCAAAAACTAATTTGTGCACTGGATAGCGACTCTCGCTTCGTGACAGCCCTCTACTCGCATAGCCTATGACTCTAAGTTGGGCCTCTTGCTCCTGATACAACACAGCACCGAGTCCGGTGGTACTGGTGTCGGTGTGCAGTATATAGGGTTTCTGGGGGTCAGCAAAGGCTAATACAGGTGCTGTAGTGAGGCTTTGGATGACCATCTCGATGGCTTGCTGGCAAGGTGGCATCCAACGATCTCCGAAGGGCTCTTTTGGGTCATGGTATTGATTTGTGTTCCGTCTTATGTTTGCTGGTTTTAACTTTGATTTCTTGTGGAGAGGTGGGTAGCCAGAGGTTAAGTTGTGGAGAGGTTTTACGATGCTGGAGTAACCCTTAACAAACCTCCTGTAGTACCCAGCAAAACCGAGGAAGGATTTCAATTCTCGTAGGGTCGGGGGGACAGGCCACGTCTTAAGAGCTGCAATCTTCTCAGGATCAGTCTCGACACCATTTCTGGAGAATACATGACCAAGGTAACGAACTGATGTCTGGAAGAAAACACATTTTTCTTGGGATAATTTTAACCCAAACTCTTTGAGACAAGTGAGCACTTTCATAACTCTTTCTTCAGGCTCCTCAAGGGTTTTGGAGAATACTATCTCGTCGTCAACGAAGACCAAAGCATCTTTCAAATGCATATCCTCCATGCACCGGTCCATTAATCTTTGGAACGTGCTGGGGGCATTAGTCACACCCTGAGGCATTCTGTTGAACTCCCAGAACTTGAGAGGGCACACGAAGGCCGTCTTCGGTTTGTCTGCCTATTCAACCTCGATCTGGTAGTACCCCGACTTCAGGTCAAGGACAGAGAACCATTGAGAGCTGAGAATGTGTCCTCCAGCTTTGGAAGGTTGTATGCATCTTTTATAGTCTGGAGGTTGAGACGCCTATAATCGTTGCACAACCGGACTTGGCCGTTCTTTTTCCGGACTACCACTATGGGTGACGCAAATGGCGACTCTGACTCCCTGATAACTCCTGCATCAAGGAGCTCTTGAATGTGCCTTCGGACAGCTTCAATGTCCTGTGGATGGACTGGTCGGGCACGTAGTTTGAAGGGAGTTTCATCTGTGAGTTTTATGTGGTGTTTTACCTTATCTGTACAGCCAAAGTCCAGGTCATGAAGTGCAAACACATCAGGCATATTGTTGGGCTGCTGAGTGATGCGTTGCTTCCATTCGAGTGGGATTGGGGAATCACCAAAATTGAAATTTAAGTTGGTCTCCTGGGATGACCGAGTCTCAGGAGATCTCTGGAGGGGTTCTGGTTGTTTGGCTATACTATGTTCTTTTAATAAGATGGTCTGATAAGCACTAATTTCTGCAATAGTGCACTTTGCAGGGATGACAATGTCGTGGTCAGACTCAATGCTTTTGACGACTGGCAGCTTATGTGGCCGTAACTGAGGGAAATCAACTAGACCAGCTTTTACTAGCAGGCCGCCTGGCAAGGGGGATGATGATGGATATTCAATGACAACTGATTTCTCATCTTGAAGGCCACTGACAAGGGCAACTCCCTCCACCACCACAGTTTCACCAGCTGGAATGACTTGAGGCATCCTGCCTTGCATCTTCACTACCCCCTGGTGGTCGTTGCTTGCCTGCTTCCACCTTGGCTCAATAACTTTAAAGACTACTTTGTAGCCATGTGGGAGGGGCTGGCGAGACTGGTCAAGTCAGTCTCTGAGTAGATGTCAAACAGTACATCCAGGGTGTTCGTGCCTATGAGCATGAGGGACTGTGAAGTGTCAGGGACAACCAAGGCAAGTGTGTTTACATCTATTGGAACCCCTATAAAGTCATTTGGAAAGGTTATGGTAATATCTATATAGCCAAAGTAAGGCACGAGCTGGCCATTTGCTTCTTCCACTTCTAAGAGGTCATGCAGTGTTTTGATCTTCTGCTCCAAAAGGGGCTGCTTGTAAAATGACTCAGGTATGGTTGTAACTTGTGAGCCTGGGTCAAGAAGGCAGTTGACCTCTTCACCTCTCACAATCACATGAGCTGTACTCTTGATGCCAACTAACCGTTTGGGAAGTTGGAAAGGTAGGTTCTGCTTTGATTTCTGTAAGCTGCAACAGCTTAAAGCTCAACCAGCTTACACTAGGTTGGGGTTTGCAGGGTCGGTGCAGCATGGGGCAATGTGTCCATCTTCACCGCAGTTAAAATAATAGCAGGGCTTGGGTTTGTATGTCTGTCTCTTTTTAGTCTGTCCTTCCATGCCCGTATCTGTATCGTCTGGCTTTGACATCCTGCCCTTGTTTTTCCACCTGGGCTACATGTTGCACTGATTGTTTGTCCGTCAGGTTTCTTCTGCTGATGATTATTAATCTTTATCATGTGAATATGAGCTGTTTATGTGTTGATCATCATGTGAAAAGTTTTCTGTGTGGATTCTCTGAGTTTCACTTCTTTACCTGATGGAGGGAAATCAGCTGCTGGTTCAGAACCAGTTTCAGCTGTTTTGTTGCTCATCAGACCTCCTGAGGTCCAGCTCAGAGCAGGGTGGGCTCTCTGGTGTCTCCTCACTCTGATGCTGCTGTGGAAGTTCAGAGCTCTTTAACCTCTCTGCTCTGTGTTGTTTCCTCTCCTGCAGAACAGAAAATCATCACAGCTAAACCTGGACAGGATGTTACTCTGACATGTAGAGCTCCCAACAACAACCTCATCATAGTTGTAGAGTGGAGCAGAACTGATCGGGGTAAAGAATATGTTCTCATCTACCGTGATGATCAGCTCGATCTTGATGGCCAGCATCCATCTTTTAAGAAGCGGGTGGATCTGCAGGACAGACAGATGAAGGATGGAGACGTGTCTCTGATTCTGAAGGATGTGACGACTGCTGACAGAGGAACATATGAGTGTAGAGTCGTCCAGGAAGGAACAAACCAGGAGAGAGAATTAAAGACTATCAGCATCATCCTCCTGGCAGTTGTTGAAGCAGGTGAGTGTGAGTGTGTCTCTGGATCAGAGCTGAAGCAGCTTCCTGTTGTTGATGTGAGAGTGAAACATCTCAGATCAGATGTTTCAGGTGTTTTCTAAAGATGTTGTTGATGAGACTCTGTAGAAAGCAGCTGGTCTGAGTGCAGGAGATGATGTGGGACAGCAGTTTGAAGAGGAAATGTTCTTCAGTCATCACCTGACAGCTGGTAACCACATCTGTTTCTGACCTGCAGGGACGGAGGAAGGAGGAGAGAAGGAAGGAGGAGAGAAGGAAGGAGGAGAGGAGGAAGGAGGAGAGAAGGAAGGAGGAGAGGAGGAAGGAGGAGAGAAGGAAGGAGGAGAGAAGGAAGGAGGAGAGGAGGATGTTCTGTTGGACTGATGGTTGGTCTGTCAGTTTCATCTCTTCTTCTTGCTGTTGGTTTCCTGATCTATAGAAGAAAACCTTCATTTCTGAAGCTGAATTCCCAGCAGCCTTCAGGTGAAACATCTGAACTGTGAGTGTCCTGCTGCTGTTTGTGGTTCTTAGTGATCATTCCAACATGTGGAACCACAGAAGAGCTGAACTAAGACAGAACCTGCACATGTTGAACATGTCCTGGATTGTCTTAATGTACCGCTGCTATGCTGATGATACCCAGCTCTATCTGTCGTTCCCACCTGACGATATACACAAACCACACCTGAACTCAGCATAAATCTCGTGCTGAGAGTTCCTTTTGGGTTTCTTCCGGGGATCATTGTTAATCTTTATCATGTCAATATGTTTACCTGCTGATCATCGT
Source organism: Odontesthes bonariensis (assembly GCF_027942865.1). NCBI lineage: Eukaryota > Metazoa > Chordata > Actinopteri > Atheriniformes > Atherinopsidae > Odontesthes > Odontesthes bonariensis. The sequence goes on from NC_134524.1 coordinate 3,391,099, forward strand.
GTGAAAAGTGCAGTTTTCTGTGTGGATTCAAACCATGAATGCAGGGCTGGTGGTGCAGAGAGCTCTGATATGTGAACACAGGAAGAAGAATCCTCTCTCAGCTCATATCAGCTGCTTGTTTCTGTCCTGAAGTCACTGAGGATGTTTTATTCATGGTGTGCAGCTTCTGCTCTTCTGCACACAGCATGAACTGTACAAGTTAAAGTGTTTGTTGGTTCTTTAAGCTGAAAGCCTCCAGCAGCATCCATGTTTCCTCATTAAAGCTCTGAAAGAGGAATGAGTGAAACCTGTCTGAGTGTTTCTGTAACCTGAGACAGCCGTCAGGCTCCTCCTCCTCTGTCTCAGTCTGATGATGTCATCATGTTACTGTGATCATGTGATGAACACACTGATGACCTCAGACTTCATCCAACCATCAGTTCACCTCAAGCTAAAGATGAGGTTTATAAAATAACTGAAGGCTGTTTTAAAGACTTTCTCAGGGTTTTTTTTAACCATTTTTTTCAGGTTTTTTAGGCTTGTTGCTGCATCAGTGTTAAAATAAGAATAAATGTTTCTGTAAATGTTCAAATGTACTCATTATTTCTGCATTTTGTTGCTGTTGTTTTGCCAATAAATGATTGTACTTGTAACTCTCTGTGTTGTGTATTTATTTCCATGTTCCTCAGCATGGAACAGGGAGCGTTCCCTCCCTGAGAGGAAAGTCGTGTCAGATATCATGTTTTTCTATCTTTCTATGAGCTGTGAGGCCAAACAGCAACAGACTGCAGCTGGTTTTTCTCAGGGTTGAAGGTTGTTTTTGTCACTTTTCTGCCACAAGAGGAAAACAGCACAGCTTCATCCACAGGAACCTCCCTCAGGAAACTGTTGGTGGCCACAGAAGTGCTTTAAATTAAAGGCCAAACTGAAGCTAAAGGAATGATGACAACACTGATAATCTAATGACTAAGTTCCCATGAGCCTTTGCAGTCAGCAGGAAGCAGCCCATGGTCAGAGCCTCCTCTGCTGCTGCTGAAGTTCATTTCAGCCCAAAGTGAGACATGACGGGGATGTTTCAGGAGCTGCTGACACACACTGAGCAGCTTTAGCTCAGAACACCTGGAACACACACACATCATGCTGTCATCACGTGGTTTCCTGGCTCCGCCCCTCTGATGGTGCCCCTCAGCCTGCCTGATGGCATTCAGGGGCAGCGGGTCGGTGAGACTCCCTCTGGTGGCAGAAAACACAATTACACAAACAAACCTTTCCCACCGTCTTCACTGCCTTTCGGAGCTCTTAAAGTCGGGAGAAAAAGTTCATTTGGTCCCAGATTTTTTATTCTGTTTCCTCTGAAATGGTTCCCAGAGCCCCGTCACACATAACAAAGAAACATCTTCAGAGCGCAGGAGATGTCAGTGCTCAGATGGCAGACTGTGTTCATGTGTAAATCAATAAGAGGATCGATATCAGTGATGGATCATTAAAACACGAGGAGATCTGATCAGTCGGCTTTTATTCATGTGCTGCTGCTGGTTTATTCTGCTCAGAAAGTTTCATTCTGCTCTGTTCGGCCCGTTTTCCATCAGAGTGAGTGGAGGCGTCCCGTGACGTCATCAGTATGCGACACAGACCCGGCATTCATCAGCCTCCGGGCACAGAAGCGTCTGCAGCTTGTCCTCTAACCTCGGTGTTGGTCTGCGTTCTCACTTTTACCTCATTGTTGAACACAGAAATAATGAAATAATTAAGTCTCTCTGTCGCTGTTGTCGCGTTTTTAAACTTGGCGGGATTCCTGTGAAGGAGTCGCTTTCATGACTCATCCAGCTGCGTCACTCCCTGGCCAATCAGTGGCCTGCAGGCTGCAGACGTCACATTTCCCTCTTGGAACCCCGGCCCAGAGCTATAGAGTAATACATATTAATATATTTAGTAATAGTTTTACATAGTAATATTTTGAACCAGTAAAAACAAGCCGTCACATCAGAACAAGACTGAGAAACACTGAGCAGCAGCTGCTGAGGGGAAATGTCTCCGCCTGCTGGTGAGAGTCCGTCACTGCACCTGGTGTCAGCGGCAGCAAACTGCAGCTTCACCTAAAGACTGGAGGCAAACTTTCAGTTTATTTTCTACTTTAGTGCTGAAGCTACATGTGGAAACATCCCAGAACACAAATAAATCATGTTTGTGGGCAGAAAACTGGCCGTGAACAGTGGAACAAATGTGGATTTAACCTTAAACGCTCAGTGAAAACATCCAAACTCTTCACTTCAGTTCAACTCAGTCAGACTTTATTCATTCCTGAAGTGGAAATGATATGACTGCAGCAGACATAACTCATAAAATATAGTAAAAAATGAGATAATAATCAGCAGGTGTCCATCAGTGGGCTGAGCTTTCAGCAGTTAAAGAGCAGCTGTGAGTCCTGAACCCTTCTTTTACTGTAAAAACCAGCTGCTGCTCACAGACCGGAGGGGGCGGAGTTAGAGGGCGGAGCCTCCTGCTTCCTGGCTGATGGTCGCTGGTTCAGGACGTGGACGCCTCCAGGGCGGAGCCTCCGTCCGCCTGGTGGCTCCTCAGGTGGGTCTTCAGGCAGTGGCTCTGGGTGAAGGCCTTGTCGCACATGCTGCATTTGTAGGGCCGCTCGCCGTTGTGCGTCCTCATGTGCACGGTCAGGTGCTCGGGGCGCGCGCACGCCTTGCCGCACACCTGACACACGAAGCGCTTGATGCCCAGGTGGCTCCGGACGTGGCTGCTCAGGGTGCTCCTGAGCTTGAAGAAGCGGCCGCACTCGGAGCAGCCGTACGGCGCCTCGCCGGTGTGGACCCTGGTGTGATTCTTCAGCTCGCCTTTGCCCCTGAAGGCCTTGGCGCACACGCCGCAGACGAAGGGCCGCTCGCCGCTGTGCGTCTTCACGTGGGCCGTCAGCGTGGCGTTGCACACGAAGGTCTTGCAGCAGACGTGGCAGAGGTACGGCCGCTCTCTGACCGTGTGCGTCTTCTCGTGGCTCTTCAGCGTTTTGGAGAGCTTGAAGCTTTTCCCGCAGACGCCGCAGCCGTGGCGCCGCTCGTCGCTGTGCGTCAGCTGGTGGAAGGCCAGAGAGCGGCGGTTGGTGACGGCCTTGCCGCACACTTTGCAGCGGTACTCGTCTCTGCTGGCGTGCGCCGCTCTGTGAGCCGTGAGCTGCGCCTTCAGGCCGAAGGCCTTCGGACAGACGTGGCAGCGGTGCGGCCTGTCCTGCACGTGCACCCAGCCGTGCGCGCGCAGGCCGGCGGCGCTGGCGAAGGCTCTGCTGCAGACGCTGCAGCGGAAGCGGCTGCTGCCCGCGTGCAGAGCGGCGTGCCTCCTGAGGCTGGACACGGAGACGAAGGACTTCCCACAGTGGGAGCAGCTGTGGGCTTTATGCCGATCGGTGAGGTGTCCCTTCACCTCGTCCTCGGACTCGAAGCGCTCCCCGCAGACCCCGCAGAGCCCCCCCGGCTCGCCCACGTGGCCCCAGGCGTGCCGGATCAGGCTGCCGGGGTTCCTGTACCAGACTCCACACACTTTACAGGCCTTTTTTCTCCTCTTAGGCCTCTTCACGCCGCTGTCGGCCTCTGGTTTTCCTTCCCGCTTCGCTGTTCCCGGCTCAGGATCCGGTGTCCAGTCGGCGTCTCCGTCCAGCGCCTCGCCTCCATCTTGGCTCTCGGCCTCGCCTCCATCTTGGCCCCCCTCTGTGTTCAGGTTCGCCTCCGCTCTGGGACCGCCGGCTGCACGTTTAACGGGGCTGAAGAGGAGGAAACATTCAGCTTAATCAGGCGTCCACAGGCCTGTCACGATAACAAATTTTGCTGGACGATAAATTGTCTCAGAAATTATTGCGATAAGCGATAATATTGTCGTTCTGAGATCATTTTCATCTAATACAATGATACTCTTCAGGACACACTACCCAGATCCGCCCTCTGAGGACATCACCTGTTTCGTCCCAGCTCCTTACGCACTTATTTGTTTTCTAAATTCTCTTCTCATTTGTCTCGGTACCTAACTTACCGCACTTACTCTAGCACTAGTTATGCTCTCAGCTGTTTGGTTTTGGAAGGAAATGCACTTATGATTTCCTGTGAGCTGAAGTTCTTTTGCCTACCGATGTGGAACACACTTATTGGAAGTCACTTTGGATAAAAGCGTCTGTAGAATAACCGTAATGTGATGTAATGTATTTACATTTGCCGTCCGTCATCAGCTTTTTGCCGAGAGCCGTGCACTGACCAACGTGCACATAATTACTGGGTCAGCGCCCATCTCACAGAGACTCAGGCTGTGTTAGAAACCGCATACTTCTCCTACTAACTTTCTGAGTAAGTATGCGAGTTTGAGTATGCGAGAAGTTCCCGGATGCATCCTAGATTCTCCTAAGTGTTGGGTATGCATCATGAGGTTACTACTCATACTCAAACTACCCAAGATGCAACATAACGTGACGTCGCCGATCGTCATTTCCGGTCAAAACGGCAGTTTCAAGCTAGCTACAACGAGGGTAGGTTCACTTCCTGTTTTCAAAACAAAAGCACCAATTGTATGGTAATGGCTTTCCCTATGATAAAAGGCAACGGGTATTTTATTTTGTGAAAATAACCGGAAGTGCGTTAGCTCACTGCGGCTAGCTTTAGCAGCGCCGAATTCGTGGGAACAAAATTGTAAACAGCCGGTATTTTGTCAGGTTTTCAACACGTTGGGGATCTAAACGACTACTTTCTCGCCTGAAAATGTTTCAAATGTTGCTAAAGTTTACAGAGTTTAGAGCTTAAGAGAAATCAGCTTCAGGCCGGCTGATTTCGGCTCGGGCAGGAGCGAAATGCATTGTGGGAAAATGCTCTGCATACTGTCTGATCAATGAGTATGCAGTATGCAGTATGCGTTTCGAACAGAACCTCAGTTTCTCTTACTCAATCATTTCACAGTGGAAACAGTTTCCAGAGGATTATTATCTCTGAAGTTTGTCACATTATTCTTCCATCTTTGCTAAGCTGACCCTCTTCTTCTTCTTCTTCCCTCTAAATGCAGCAGGCAGCTCTCCTGCCCTCTGTTACCTGGTCCTGAACCGGGATCCGTCTCTCTTCAGCACCTCAGGATCAGCGTCTGTCTGTGGAACTTCCTCTTCCTCCTCCTCCTCCATCTTCTCTTCACCTGCCTGAAAGAGGTTATTCCCACATGAACCAGTAAGATTCACCATCAGGCCTCAATCTGCTCAAAGAAACAACTCATTCTGACATTTATCCACCAGTACAACCCGTTAAAGCCTTAAAAAGACTGAATGAGACAGGTTCAAACCAACAGGAGAAGGTTTTACTGTTTTACTCTGCTCCACCTTTCCCATGAAGAGCTGATAAATCCCCATTTTCATGGCCCTCGGTTTAAAGAAGCCTCAATCTGAGCCTGATTCAGAGCAGAACAGCAGCTGATTCAACCCTTTCAGACCTCCAGAGGCGGCAGGAAAACACCAAGTTACTAACTCACTGCGCTCTGAGGGCTCGTCTGACAGGATCCAGCGGGGGAAAAGAGCGCCGTTCCATCGCCGAGCTCCGCCGGGTCCCAGCTGCTCCTGTCAGACAGATCTGAGGGAGGCGACGACCTGCCGGAGGACAAGATGCTGCTCTGAGATGGAAACGTGTGAGAGGCCGTCAGCCTGCTGCTGCCTCAGATTACCTCGTCATCGCTTCGGTCCAATCGGCCGGCGCCGAACTGGATCCCACCCCGTCCTGGTTCTGGTTCTGTGGAGGACGGAGGTCTGCAGAGCTGCTCTGAGGATCATCTCCTGCCTGCAGAAACACAGAAGGACAAATAACCGTCACAACACTGGAAACTGTCCCAAATACGGTCCCTTGGTCACCAAACTGTCCCAAATACGGTCCATTGGTCACCAAACTGTCCCAAATACGGTCCCTTGGTCACCAAACTGTCCCAAATACGGTCCCTTGGTCACCAAACTGTCCCAAATACGGTCCATTGGTCACCAAACTGTCCCAAATACGGTCCTTTGGTCACCAAACTGTCCCAAATACGGTCCCTTGGTCACCAAACTGTCCCAAATACGGTCCATTGGTCACTAAACTGTCCCAAATACGGTCCTTTGGTCACCAAACTGTCCCAAATACGGTCCTTTGGTCACTAAACTGTCCCAAATACGGTCCATTGGTCACTAAACTGTCCCAAATACGGTCCTTTGGTCACTAAACTGTCCCAAATACGGTCCCTTGGTCACTAAACTGGTCCTTTGGTCACTGAACTGTCCCAAATACGGTCCCTTGGTCACTAAACGGGTCCTTTGGTCACTAAACTGTCCCAAATACGGTCCCTTGGTCACTAAACTGGTCCTTTGATCACTAAACTGTCCCAAATACGGTCCATTGGTCGCTAAACTGTCCCAAATACTGTCCTTTGATCACTAAACTGTCCCAAATACGGTCCTTTGATCACTAAACTGTCCCAAATACGATCCTTTGATCACTAAACTGTCCCAAATACGATCCTTTTGTCCCTAAACTGTCCCAAATACGATCCTTTGGTCCCTAAACTGTCCCAAATACGGTCCTTTGATCACTAAACTGTCCCAAATACGATCCTTTGGTCCCTAAACTGTCCCAAATACGGTCCTTTGATCACGAAACTGTCCCAAATACGGTCCCTTGGTCACCAAACTGGTGCTTTGGTCACTAAACTGTCCCAAATACGATCCTTTGGTCACTAAACTGTCCCAAATACGATCCTTTGATCACTAAACTGTCCCAAATACGGTCCCTTGGTCACTAAACGGGTCCTTTGGTCACTAAACTGGTCCTTTGGTCACTGAACTGTCCCAAATACGGTCCCTTGGTCACTAAACGGGTCCTTTGGTCACTAAACTGGTCCTTTGGTCACTAAACTGTCCCAAATACGATCCTTTGATCACTAAACTGTCCCAAATACGGTCCTTTGATCACGAAACTGTCCCAAATACGGTCCCTTGGTCACTAAACTGGTCCCTTGGTCACTAAACTGTCCCAAAAACGGTCCTTTGATCACGAAACTGTCCCAAATACGGTCCCTTGGTCACCAAACTGGTGCTTTGGTCACTAAACTGGTCCTTTGGTCACTGAACTGTCCCAAATACGGTCCCTTGGTCACTAAACTGGTCCCTTGGTCACCAAACTGGTCCTTTGGTCACCAAACTGGTGCTTTGGTCACTAAACTGGTCCTTTGGTCACTGAACTGTCCCAAATACGGTCCCTTGGTCACTAAACTGGTCCCTTGGTCACTAAACTGGTCCTTTGGTCACTAAACTGGTCTCTTGGTCACCAAACTGTCCCAAATACGATCCTTTAGTCACTAAACTGGTCCTTTGGTCCCTAAACTGTCCCAAATACGATCCTTTGATCACTAAACTGTCCCAAATACGGTCCTTTGGTCACTAAACTGGTCCCTTGGTCACTAAACTGTCCCAAATACGGTCCTTTGGTCACCAAACTGGTCCTTTGGTCACCAAACTGTCCCACATGGTGCAGCTCTTGGAGTCCAAAGTCTTGGAGGACAAACAGTCGGAGCTCAGTCGCTGACCTTCAGGCGGACGTAGAGGGCGGAGTTTCCGTAGGACCTGATGGTGCTGTAGACCTCCTCTGGAGTCAGAGGCGTCACCTTCAGAGGCTGCAGCCTTCGGCTCTTATCGGTGGTAAAGAGGTCAAAGGGCTCCCCGGCAGCCAGCTGAGGGAAGGTGGACCTCAGCAGCTGCAGGAAGTCCGGCTCCCGCAGACCCCCGGGACACCTCAGGTCCTGGACCGGACTTTTCTGAAACACTGGAGCAAAGGAAACACTCGGGGTGAGGAACCGGTGCCGTCTGCACCCTGAATGTGAAGCTGTCCCCATAACCGGCTGCAGGCTGAAAGCTTTACGGCGTACCGGCGTTGGAGAGCACCTCGGTCTGAGAGTCCTGAAGGAACCGGACCCTGAGGACCAGATGGGTCCGTGGGCCACCCTTCCGAGGTCTGCCGGGCCTCTTCCTGTCAGACAAAACTCTGGGTGAAACCGACCCTCAGGATCCCAACAGAACAGGAACAAACCAGCTCTGTGTGGTGGTCTCTGTTGTTAAAGGGGACGTCTCCATGTGTGGTGGTCTTTGTTGTTAAAGGGGACGTCTGCATGTGTGGTGGTCTTTGTGTTAAAGGGGACGTCTGCATGTGTGGTGGTCTCTGCTGTTAAAGGGGACGTCTGCATGTGTGGTGGTCTTTGTGTTAAAGGGGACGTCTGCATGTGTGGTGGTCTTTGTGTTACAGGGGACGTCTCCATGTGTGGTGGTCTTTGTGTTAAAGGGGACGTCTCCATGTGTGGTAGTCTTTGTGTTAAAGGGGACGTCTCCATGTGTGGTGGTCTTTGTGTTAAAGGGGACGTCTCCATGTGTGGTGGTCTTTGTGTCAAAGGGGACGTCTGCATGTGTGGTGGTCTTTGTGTTAAAGGGGACGTCTGCATGTGTGGTGGTCTTTGTGTTAAAGGGGACGTCTCCATGTGTGGTGGTCTTTGTGTTAAAGGGGACGTCTGCATGTGTGGTGGTCTTTGTGTTAAAGGGGACGTCTGCATGTGTGGTGGTCTTTGCTGTTAAAGGGGACGTCTCCATGTGTGGTGGTCTCTGCTGTTAAAGGGGACGTCTCCATGTGTGGTGGTCTTTGTTGTTAAAGGGGACGTCTGCATGTGTGGTGGTCTTTGTGTTAAAGGGGACGTCTGCATGTGTGGTGGTCTTTGTGTTACAGGGGACGTCTCCATGTGTGGTGGTCTTTGTGTTAAAGGGGACGTCTCCATGTGTGGTGGTCTTTGTGTTAAAGGGGACGTCTCCATGTGTGGTGGTCTTTGTGTTAAAGGGGACGTCTCCATGTGTGGTGGTCTTTGTGTCAAAGGGGACGTCTGCACGTGTGGTGGTCTTTGTGTTAAAGGGGACGTCTGCATGTGTGGTGGTCTTTGTGTTAAAGGGGACGTCTCCATGTGTGGTGGTCTTTGTGTTAAAGGGGACGTCTGCATGTGTGGTGGTCTTTGTGTTAAAGGGGACGTCTGCATGTGTGGTGGTCTCTGCTGTTAAAGGGGACGTCTCCATGTGTGGTGGTCTTTGTGTTAAAGGGGACGTCTGCATGTGTGGTGGTCTCTGTTGTTAAAGGGGACGTCTCCATGTGTGGTGGTCTTTGTGTTAAAGGGGACGTCTGCATGTGTGGTGGTCTTTGCTGTTAAAGGGGACGTCTCCATGTGAGGTGGTCTCTGTTGTTAAAGGGGACGTCTCCATGTGTGGTGGTCTCTGCTGTTAAAGGGGACGTCTCCATGTGTGGTGGTCTTTGTGTTAAAGGGGACGTCTGCATGTGTGGTGGTCTCTGTTGTTAAAGGGGACGTCTCCATGTGTGGTGGTCTTTGTGTTAAAGGGGACGTCTCCATGTGTGGTGGTCTTTGTGTTAAAGGGGACGCCTGCATGTGTGGTGGTCTTTGTTGTTAAAGGGGACGTCTGCATGTGTGGTGGTCTCTGCTGTTAAAGGGGACGTCTCCATGTGTGGTGGTCTTTGTGTTAAAGGGGACGTCTGCATGTGTGGTGGTCTCTGTTGTTAAAGGGGACGTCTCCATGTGTGGTGGTCTCTGTTGTTAAAGGGGACGTCTCCATGTGTGGTGGTCTTTGTGTTAAAGGAGACGTCTCCATGTGTGGTGGTCTTTGTGTTAAAGGGGACGTCTGCATGTGTGGTGGTCTTTGTGTTAAAGGGGACGTCTGCATGTGTGGTGGTCTTTGTGTTAAAGGGGACGTCTCCATGTGTGGTGGTCTTTGTGTTAAAGGGGACGTCTCCATGTGAGGTGGTCTTTGTGTTAAAGGGGACGTCTCCATGTGTGGTGGTCTTTGTGTTAAAGGGGACGTCTCCATGTGTGGTGGTCTTTGTGTTAAAGGGGACGTCTCCATGTGTGGTGGTCTTTGTGTTAAAGGGGACGTCTCCATGTGTGGTGGTCTTTGTGTTAAAGGGGACGTCTGCATGTGTGGCGGTCTTTGTGTTAAAGGGGACGTCTGCATGTGTGGTGGTCTTTGTGTTAAAGGGGACGTCTCCATGTGTGGTGGTCTTTGTGTTGAAGGGGACGTCTCCATGTGTGGTGGTCTTTGTGTTAAAGGGGACGTCTGCATGTGTGGTGGTCTTTGTGTTAAAGGGGACGTCTGCATGTGTGGTGGTCTTTGTGTTAAAGGGGACGTCTCCATGTGTGGTGGTCTTTGTGTTAAAGGGGACGTCTCCATGTGTGGTGGTCTTTGTGTTAAAGGGGACGTCTCCATGTGTGGTGGTCTCTGCTGTTAAAGGGGACGTCTGCATGTGTGATGGTCTTTGTGTTAAAGGGGACGTCTGCATGTGTGGTGGTCTCTGCTGTTAAAGGGGACGTCTGCATGTGTGGTGGTCTCTGCTGTTAAAGGGGACGTCTGCATGTGTGGTGGTCTCTGCTGTTAAAGGGGACGTCTGCATGTGTGGTGGTCTTTGTGTTAAAGGGGACGTCTCCATGTGTGGTGGTCTTTGTGTTAAAGGGGACGTCTCCATGTGTGGTGGTCTTTGTGTTAAAGGGGACGTCTCCATGTGTGGTGGTCTCTGCTGTTAAAGGGGACGTCTCCATGTGTGGTGGTCTTTGTGTTAAAGGGGACGTCTGCATGTGTGGTGGTCTTTGTGTTAAAGGGGACGTCTGCATGTGTGGTGGTCTTTGTGTTAAAGGGGACGTCTCCATGTGTGGTGGTCTTTGTGTTAAAGGGGACGTCTGCATGTGTGGTGGTCTTTGTGTTAAAGGGGACGTCTCCATGTGTGGTGGTCTCTGCTGTTAAAGGGGACGTCTGCATGTGTGGTGGTCTTTGTCTGAAACTGGGCCACCTGGCTGCTGTTCGAGGATCCGGATCCTTCAGCTCTCCTGGTTTCTTCTTCTCTTCACCAAAGTCCTCCTCCTGGCACCAGGTGGCGCTGGGGCCTCCGGGGTCCTCCACACCTGCTCACAGCAGAAGAAGAAGAAGAAGCCACAAACTTTATATTTTTGGGAGTCGCTCATTGACTCTGTAGCGCCCCCTACGATGCTTAAAAATGGTCTCCGCATTGGGGTTAGTTTCACGTGGGACGACAAAATTTGGTACACTCATTCATCATGCCCAGACGCACAAAAAAGTCTCTCACCGCCACGGTCCCACGTCCACAGGAAGGCGGCCATTTTGGATGGAAGGTGCATTTTGGTGCCATTTTTGACCGATTCCACGCCTTGCATATGATCGAACTCGTCCTACAGATTTAATGCTACAGACTTCAAACTTGGCCAGGTTACTCTTAAGACATGGGGGAAAAAAATAATGGAGAAACTTTTTCAAAACTTAAAGGGCGTGGCCGTGGCAACGCCTCAAAGTTCGATGACTCGCCATTACTCGCCACATAAAATGAAGTCGCTTATAACTCCCACATACATTATCCAATCTGTCCCAAACTTCATACGGTGAATGCTGGACCCAGCCTGAACGTGCACATATAACATAGTGACATCCTACTATAGCGCCACCTGCTGGTGGTTGGAAACGTCTTTTTTTTCCACACCTCGCATTTATTTGAACTTGTCCTACAGATTTAATGCTACAAACTTCAAACTTGGCCAGATTACTCTTAAGACACGGGGGGAAAAGAATCATGGAGAAACTTTTCCAAACTCTGAACGGTGTGGGCGTGGCCAGGCAGTGAAAATCGTGTGATGGCGTTTGTGATTTCAAAGCCTTATCATCATCGCAAAGTCATGAAACTTGGCACACACGTCCACCCTGACGACCTCGTACGTATGTAAAGGGTATCGTGTGTGGGCGGAGCAAAATGGCTCAGGGGCGCACATCTAGGTTTGCCAACCGTCCCTTGAAAAACGGAATCGTCCCGTATTTAGAAACAACAGCACCTGTCCCGTATTGAGCTGAAAAGGGACGCACTTTGTCCCGTATTACTGTGAGAGTCTAAAAATAGTCAGTATCATGCCAATGGAAATGAATAACGGGGCTTTATATGAAAATGTGCGGTAAACTTGTTCCCAGACCCTGTCCTGCTCTGTGACCAATGAGCTGACAGCATATTCACACCCGAGAATATGCTGTCAGCTCATTGGTCGAGGAGTTACTGAGAATATAGCGGAAGACAACAAAGCAGCATTCTCAATTTTACTCAAGTTAAAGTACTGAAGAACTTACTTTTAAAAGTACAAACTACATTTTCTAATACCAGTACATTGCTGTATTGTTTCCTGAATGCTTTTACAGAACCATGTAACTCTGAAACCACTTAATGAAGAACAGACATGTAGACTTTTTGCACCATTCTGCTACAAAATAACAACAACACAGCAGCTCTGAGCTAACAGTGCAATAGTACTAGAACATTTTTCATTCATTCGTCTTAAAATATTGGTGAAATAAAGACGCAGGTCAAAAAAACCCCAAAAAACTTCTCCTTTTAACCAGAACAAAGAGATCAGATCACATCACCCCAGTTCTCAAGTCTTTACATCGGCTCCCGGTCAGATACAGAATAGATTTTAAAGTTCTGCTGCTCGTCTACAAATCACAGAACGGTTTAGGTCCAGAACACATGAATGACATGCTAGCTGAGTATAAACCCAGCAGAGCTCTGAGATCTGCTGACTCAGGTCAGATAGTGGAGCCCAGAGTTCAAACTGGAGCCGGTGAAGCAGCTTTTAGCTGTTATGCTGCACACAGCTGGAACAAACTACCAGCAGAACTGAAATCAGCCACAACTGTAAGCACTTTTAAATCCAGGTTAAAAACATTTCTCTTTCGGTGTGCTTATGGTTGAGTTTATATCTTTCTTTTTCCCCTCTTCTTTGATTGCTTTTAACTGTGTTTTTAATTTTTATTCTATTTTTTTTCCTCTTTAAATTGCTGCTTTATGCTGTTCTTTTAAATGCCTTGTCTTTATGTAAAGCACATTGAGTTGCCTGTGGTATGAAATGCGCTGTATAAATAAAGATGCCTTGCCTTGCCTTGCCTTAAGAAAGATACTTATTTTATTCAGTTAATTTTGTTATTTTATATTAAAGTGAATTGCTGGATAATAATTTGTTTTCCATGTGTTCATGTCACTCAAAAATATGCATCTAATTCAATTCAGGTTCGAGTCAAAGAGTTAAAAAATTGTTTCCAGGCCAGGAAGGGTGAAGGCAATCGGTTTCGGCCGACCCTTCTAAAGATGTGTCCCTTATTTATTTTTCAGGGAGTTGGCAACCCTACGCACATCTCGGTCCCGCATACAGCTGCTTGCAGCTTTCTAGTTTAACTTTATTTCACTTTATTTCAGCCTTAATGTTTGTCAGGAAGTAAATAAAAAGTTAAATGAACAACATTAAAAACATTTTATCCAACTTTCAGCACATCTGTAACTGCAGATCATCACTGACCTCCTCTGAGCAGTTTGACCTGAGGCTGCAGGAGCTCCATCTGTCTGCTCTGCCGCTCGATCTGCCGCCTGAAGCCCGAAGCCTCCTCCTCATAGTCGGCTACGGTCCTCTCCACCACCGCTAAGATCTCCCGGGCGGCGGTGCTCAGTTTCTCGGTGATGATTCCTCTCAGGATGTCGGTCTTTGACATGTCACCGAGGCCGTCCAGCTGCTCGGAGCCGCCTCTGCTGCAGCTGGTCCAGTAAAACATGGTTTATTTTCTGTGAATTAGGCACTTCGGCGCTCTGTGGAAGTCCTTCTCAGGTTTGGTGCAACTGCAAATAGTGTCCGTGGAGAAACAAAAACTCCTTCAGTTCAGCCTCAACCTTTACAATACTTATTTATTTAGCCATATTAAACTTGCATCACCCACAGTTGCAGATATGCAGCAAGCTTTTTGCTTATTTACATTATTTATTTACATTATATTTTTATTTACATTACATTATTTGATTTTTTTAGATTTACATACATTATTTACATTCATGTGTAATAATATATTGTCACAGCAATCATTTTCTTGGCTCAGTGAATTACACTCTGCTTTGCGGTGGTCTGTTCTAGTTGGTTCTGCTCTCGTTTGGTGTGGTCTGCTTTGTCCACCTTTCACAGCGCTAATGGGAGGTCAGGTCTCCAAATTGTATTTTTATGATTATTTTTTTGCATTTTTTTTATTAGCTTCATGTGCACATTTTTTATTTAAATTACATTTTTATTTATATTACATTTTTATTTATATTACATTTTTATTTACATTACATTTTTTGCATTTAATATGTGCGTCACTTTTTCACAACAAAGATCTGTGGAATCTGTTTGATTTGTTGTTGAATGGAAAGTTTATGATGGTTGCGTTCCACTTTGTATTAAGAATGTTCAATAAAGGTTTATTATATACATTTTATTGTGGGAGCAGCAGTTACTGGTGAACTTTCACTATACCTTTTTTGCCAAACGATCTGCAGAGAATGACTTGGTTTTGTGAACAAAATTAATCAGGAAAGAAAGCCCACAGTTGCAAATATGCAACATTGCCTAAAATGATCAAAAATAGCCCAATTCCAAGAATATTGGTTTATTCCCACCCAAAAAGATGCAAGAAGAGCAAAAAAATGATTTTTTTTTCCAATGATTATTCATATGCTTGGGTGCTACAAGGTTAAAGTAAAATAAATAAAAAATTTGAGTGATTTCCAAATCTTATCACCGACTTTTTATTCATGATATAAGACAGAAAGCATATGAAGTATTTTGTTAAAATTGGCTTTATTAAACGCTGTACTTTTCCACGATGGACACGAGACACTGAGACCTTAACTGAGACTATAACTGAGACTATAACTGATCCAGGAATGGGGAGACAAAACAATTAGCCTGGGAAAGCAGGTGCAAGGTTCACGCACACATTATTTGGCTTGTTCAGAGAATATGACGAAGCATGTTGAACCCACTCATATCCAATCATGTGATCAAAGTGAAACATTTTACTATTTAATGAAAAATATTCGCTCATCTTCAATCTGATGGGAAAGTAAGTTCTCCTGAGAAGAAACAGCTGGAGGAACAGTTTGCAGGTAATTATCAGCAGGTCAGCAGCATGAGCGGCTATAAAAAGAGCACCTGAGAGAGGTAAAGTCTCCCAGATGTTAGATTTGGGCAGAGGCACAGCTGGGGACTCGGACTCGAGTCGCACTCAAGTCGCAATAAACTGACTTCAGACTCGAGTCAGACTCGTGAACAACTGTTATTTCATGTTATAATTTTTATTCTAGTTATTCAGGCTCAGCAGAGCCGGCTGATATTCCCACATTCACACCTGCTCACCGGGTGTTTTTCAGCCTGAACGCAGCTTTAATTTTCAACGCCAATCACCCAAAATGCAGTTAAAGTGCAGCTGTGCGTCCCGACGGTTACAGAGAAATGTTTCTAAATGCTTCTTTTCCAGTAAAAACAAGCCGTCACACATCAGAACCAGACTGAGAAACACTGAGCAGCAGCTGCTGAGGGGAAATGTCTCCGCCTGCTGGTGAGAGTCCGTCACTGCACCTCGTGTCAGCGGCAGCAAACTGCAGCTTCACCAAAAGACTGGAGGCAAACTTTCAGTTTATTTTCTACTTTAGTGCTGAAGCTACACGTGAAAACATCCCAGAACACAAATAAATCATGTTTGTGGGCAGAAAACTGGCCGTGAACAGTGGAACAAATGTGGATTTAACCTTTAACGCTCAGTGAAAACATCCAAACTCTTCACTTCAGTTCAATTCAATCAGACTTTATTCATCCCTGAAGTGGAAATGATATGACTGCAGCGGACATAACTCATAAAATACAGTAAAAAATGACAAACTCCATCAGAGCGGTTAGTTTGGTTACCAGAGGATCAATCTGCCTTCGTCTCAGTCACAGTTTCCACATGTTCAGACCAGTAAAAGCTCCGTGATGATCACTCAGACTTTATTTATACAGCAGGTTGATTCTGATAATAATGATGAAACAGAACAAGGGAAATAAACAATAATTAAAGAAGGAATAAAAACAAAGAATCATTTAACTGCAGAGAAAATAAAAATGATTCAAATAACAAGAATAAACATAATTATAGTAAATAAATACATTTATTTCCATTAAATGCTTCAAATATTAGTAAAATAAATTAAAATAAATCATTAAAAAGATCAAATAACTCAATAAAATGAGAGAAAAGGGGTTATAGTTAAGAGACTAAAGGACAAAAGAGAAAATAAATCAATTGATTAGATGATAGTTTGAAAGATAATCATGAAATAAAAGTAAAGTGGTCCATTTCCAGTCTTCATTGAGTCTTTACTGTCTAACGGCTGATCAAGTTCATTTGTTCATTCTTTGTTGTGATGTTTCTCCTTTGGATCAGATCTGAGGTATTTTATAAGCACAAAGGTAAATAATTCAATAAAATGAAACAAAGTTCTGTGAAATGGCCAAATAATTTAAGCAAACGTTTTATTTATTTATTTTTTTAATACAACTTTATTTTGCTTTACAAGATACAAAAACAGTGCAAAAACATGACAAGTATCATTAATAATAAATGAAGAACAAATAAGCATACCAAAATAAATACATACATAAGTAGTTTAAATAATAAATGAAGAGAGAGAGAAAGAGAAAGATAGAGAGAGAGATAGATAGATAGATAGATAGATAGATAGATAGATAATTAGATAGATAGATAGATAGATAGATAGATAGATAGATAGATAGATAGATAGATAGATAGATAGATAGATAGATAGATAGATAGATAGATAGATAGATAGATAGATAGATAGATAGATAGATAGAGAGAGTATACCAGGGGACATGAACATTAAGGATTACACTGAGTTAAAGATTTCAAAGTGGGAGACTAGATTTACAGTTTTGATAGCTTTCTTGTTATTAGAGGAGGAAATTGACTTGAATTAAGCAAACGTTTGATAAGTTGCTTCCGCCAACAGCTCATGTTTCCAGTCAGTGCTCAAAGACTGTTGGGAATATTATAAAGAAGGAAAGGGATTTGGTTGGACCATTGAAGAGGCTGCAAGCGTGTTTGGTTTAAAAAGCCTTAAATTTAACTCTGCATTGGCTATGAGTAGTGCACCCCCAGGGATCCTTCCTGCCCCAGATGTTAACACAGAGCTACTGAAAGTGAAGGAAGACCACCCTGATGATAATGGATTTGCAATACATTGTAAAACTTATTTGAATTCTGCATTTTATGGGTACATACAGATATTTACGGATGGCTCAAAAACCCTCTAACTGGCCAATGTAGTATTGGAATCTATATACCTGAATTCCAAAGGACGTATGGATACCGACTGAATAACTTCTTATCCATATACTCAGTAGAACTGACTGCTATAATCACTGCATTGAGATGGATTGAAGAAGTCAAGCCTTTTAAATCAGTCATCTGCACAGATTCACTCTCAGTATTGCAAAGCTTTATCTCTGGAAATGCAGTGAGAGATGATTTGGTTATCGAAACGAGGCAGCTTTTAGCCCAACTCAGTAATCTGGGGCTCATTGTCCAATTTTGCTGGGTGCCAGCTCATAAGGGCCTCAAGGGTAACGAAACTGCAGATAAAGCTGCCAAGGACGCATTAGGTCTCCACTGTATCTTAATCCATGTTCCACTAGGAAAAGGGGAAGCTAAATCTCATTAAGGCAGAAATTATGAATAGGTGGCAGGATGAATGGGAGTCAGACCCAAAAGGCAGGACATACTTTAATGTGCAACAGCAGGTTGGGGGGAAAAGAATCACATCAGTGGGGCTTGGAAGAAGGGAGCAAGTGGTATACACAAGGCTGAGATTGGGGCATGCTGGCATCAATGCCACATTACATATGTTGGGTAAAACTGATGGGCTTTGCACTGAATGCCAAGTCAAAGAAAATGTAGAGCACATTCTTTTTCAATGCAGGAAACACACTGACCACAGGTCACGCTGGAGAGAACGGGGAGATGATGATATACAAAACATCTTGAAGGAAGAGGGAATCCAGGGCAATAGAATTGAAGGTCTTATGATGTACCTAAATAATGCAGAATTGATGAGCAGAATATAGGCTGTGTCACATTTCTTTCTTTATTTCTTTATTTTATTTTCAATTTTCATTTTATTTTTTCTTGCCATGCCATGACTTGACCTGATCACATCACACACTCCTGTGCAGTAGGTGGCGATATACAAGTCTAAATTGTGAACCGCCATTAACTAAAAGAAGAAGAAGAAGAAGCAGAAGAAGAAGAAGCTCATGTTTCCAGCCGGACAGCATTCGTGACTGGACCAAAACGTGCGGAGCAACTTCCGTTCGAAACATTCCGCGCGCATTTGTTTCAGCACCGATGTCCCCGTGCTTAGATGATGCTGAGCAGCATCCACAGAGGCGCAGCGGAGCCCGCAGCGGAGCCCGGAGCCTCCCCGGCGGCCGGGAACATGTTAAAGACCGACATACTGAGGACCATCATCTGCGATAAACTGACCACCGCCGCCCAGGAGATCCTAGCGGCGGTGCAGATGACTGTAGCCGAGTACGAGGAGGAGGCTTCGGTCTTCCGACAGGAGATCGAGCGGCAGAGGAGACACCTGGAGCTCCTGCAGGAGATCAAAGTGGAGGCGGCAGGTCGGTTAGTTCCGTTACAGACGCCGGAGCAGGTCGGTTAGTTCCGTTACACACACCGGAGCGCGCTCTCCCTGCTTTATAACCCGCGCAGTGACGAACCCCGTTAACAAAAGGCTTACTTTTGTATCAACTCGCCAGTTGTGAGGTCCACCGACATAATTGGACATGCATTTTGGACGAAATAATAACTACTATTAACGCTGATTAATTCGGCACACTTTTTGTTTAATATAACATGGAAGTAAAAGTTTTGTGTCAGCTTTCACCCAGCCATTGAGCCCGACCGCTAGTTTTTCCAAGAACTCAGTTAACCGGAACTCAGTTAACCGGTCGATCATTTAAAGCTTAAAACACACTTCAAAAGCGGTTAAAAATGTCCCGAAATATCGTTAAACTCACCAAAGACTCACACGTATGATTATAAAACATTTAGTGTACTCAAATACTAATTTGTTCACAAATTGCTCATCTGTGTCCGAATCAAAACAAAGATGGCGGCCTGGCCGTCTCCTCCTCCTTTAACCATGTGATGGGGCTTTGTACAGTTTTCAGTTAAATGGATCGGGAAATAAGGGTCGTTTTTTGATATTTTATGCAGCTAATGTATACAAGTAATTCTCAACATAGAAGGCAGGAACATTTCTTATTAATTAGTTAATTAGTAGCTTGAGTCACATGTAAACAAACAGCTTGGAAACCGTTTCAGTTTGAGTTTGAAACGCCTGTTTCAGGAACACTTTGGTTCAAACCCAAACAAATTTGTCATTAATTCACACTAAAACTTATCCTCCAGATTTTCCCTAAACACCCGCATTGATTCATGAATATTGTTTGTGTTTCTTGTCTTGATGCGTGTTGCTGGAACAACAGAATTATGAGTAATTCTTTGTTTTGTACGGATGAAATCCTTCCAGAGGACCAGCAGCTGTTTTCTCTCTGTGAGGCTGGAGGAGGAGCGGTACCCGCAGAAGAGGAGCAGCACAGAAATGAACCAAGTAGGACTTTTAACTCATACTAATCAGGGCTGTGGAATCTGTTTCACGCTAATATTTCAGTCAAATGCAACTTAAAGTGATACTCCGGAGTAGATTCAACCTGGGGTCATTTGAACCGTGATATCCAGCCAAGTAGCCCACCCGCAGTTTTTTCGATATTGGCTGAACATCAGCTGAGTTACTGAGTTATCCCGAATAGCTTAGTACAAGCGCTAATGGATCCTGGTCCGTATCTCCAAAATTACCACACTAAAATCACATGCCATGACACCAAACTTCTACAGTAGTACAAATATGGTCTGTACTCACCAAACGATGCATTTGGAAGTTTGAAAATAGCCCAGGAGTTTATTGTTATCAACACAAGCCTGATAGCTTCTCTGCTGCTAAAGCTGCGTCGACGTCACTTCAGAGAGCTGGGAGCTTCAAAGTAAGATGAGGGTTGATCTACTACTGTAGACAACAAAGTATATGCTATATTCTACATGTTTTTTATGAATTTTTATGTTGTAGAGTTGTGAATTTATTTTATCAATGGAGAAACTGAGCAGCCTTGCTTTGTTGTCTACAGTAGTAGATCAACCCTCATCTTACTTTGAAGCTCCCAGATCAAGGAAGTGACGTCGATGCAGCTTTAGCAGCAGAGAAGCTATCAGGCTTGTGTTGATAATAATAAACTCCTGGACTATGTACAAACTTCCAAATGCATCGTTTAGTGAGTACAGACCATATTTGTGCTACTGTAGAAGTTTGGTGTCATGGCATGTGATTTTAGTGTGGTAATTTTGGAGATACGGACCAGGATCCATTAACCCTTGTACGAAGCTATTCGGGATAACTCAGTAACTCAGCTGATGTTCAGCCAATATCGAAAAAACTGCGGGTGGGCTACTTGGCTGGATATCACGGTTCAAATGACCCCAGGTTGAATCTACTCCGGAGTATCACTTTAAAGACACACGAGGGGGGAACTGTACAGATATAATGTTCTTCATCGTGTTTAACCCTTTGTGCGCTCTTAACATTGTGTTTACTCCCCTTTGTCCTACGGGTCAAAAATGACCCGCCCTACCAAAGCCCCAAAATAAAGCAACTTAAATGAATTTTAAATCAAATCAAAATCAAATTATTTATAAAGCACATTTCATGTACAAACAATTCAAAGTGCTTCACATAAAATAAAAGCATTGCAGCAGGGAGTGGAAGAAGCATTAAAAATACATAAAAGAATATAAAGAGAAACAAATAAAATAATTTAAATTAATTTAAAAACAAGCAACAGTCAAGATAAGTTAAAAGATACCGTGAAGATTTCATGGATAGACACATGAGAACAGAAATGTTTTTAAACCTGGATTTAAAAATATCTACATTTAAATCCAAAATCTATTTTGTATGATGAAACCACCTGTTATTTATCTATTCAACTCAATTCAATACATTTTTTATCATGTATTTTTTGTTACACAATACAAAACGACAATCACCAGTTTTCAGGATTACACTTTTTTTTTTTTACTGTCAGTGGGACCAACAGTTTTCTTGTTTTCTCAGTTTTCTTTTACATAATAAAGGTTTATTATTGCTATTATATAAATGTGAAGTAATTACTTCTGAATTAATTATATTGAAAGGGAAAAAAAACAGTGAACTTTTTTTCTGGTGTTTAAATGTTTTTATAATTCAATGACCCATAAGACAATCTTTTTGCCCTAGTGGTGTACAGCCCACATGGAAACATAAACAAAAATAAAGTCTGACTTTTTCTAATGATGGGGTCCCTAACATTTCAAGTTGGAAAAAGATAGTTTAAGGTATTTTTTCTACAGCTAAACATGGTACCCGCAGGACAACAGGAGGGTTGTCTGGCGGGTCTGAGCTCATATAGGTTTCAGGTTGCTGTGTGGCTTTAGTTGGACTTTGCTTTTAGCCAATTTGAATGTGAACATTCTTTTACTTTGAGTGATGTGTTTATCTGTGTTGGCTTTGGAATAATTTAAGGCTTAGGGTAACCCTAACCCTTGAAGTTGCACTTTGAAACCCATATGGGCAAACACAGGTGGGGCCACTGTGGACAAACCCACCTGGGATCCTTATCTGCAGCCCAAATTTAACCCTTATGGGCCCCACATGGACATGCTGGCTGGGTATTTGGTGTTTTAGGATCCCTTTAACAGCGTTAACATCGTCAGGTTAAAAATGGTGCTGAAGATGCATGTTGTGTTCAGGGGTGGAGGTCAGCCGAAGTCTGGGAATCTGCTCCGACACCGAGGAGCCGATGGAAGAGGACGAAGATAAAGAGGCGGAGGATCGTGGAACAACGTCAAGGTTAGGAGACAATTCCCCTTTTCCAGTCGACGTGTCTCCACTTTACTTTCTGGTGTTTCTGGTGGGACTCGTATCTCTCCTGATGTCAGCTTCACAGTGATGATGAAACATCCTGATGGGTCACAGTGAGTTTGCACGGGTTTGTTCGACCACGTCGCAGCAGCAGATCGGCTCGCCTTCTCAAACATACAGTCCAATTTAACCTTTAAAGGTCCTATAGATGCCACAGACAACGACTATAATATTCATGGTTTTTATTATTTTTACAGTGAGCGACACACAGCTGTTCACGTCAGCAAACACAGGGTTAAAGACCGACTGCAGTGTTACTGATGAAGCCAAGAAGGCCTAAAGAAGTTCTAAAGTCCTAAAGAAGTTCTGAAGGCCTAAAGAAGTCCTAAAGAAGTTCTAAAGACGTCCTTAGGTCCTAAAGAAGTTCTGAAGGCCTAAAGAAGTCCTAAAGAAGTTCTAAAGACGTCCTTAAGTACTGAAGAAGTCCTAAAGAAGTCCTTAGGTCCTAAAGAAGTTCTGAAGGCCTAAATAAGTCCTAAAGAAGTTCTAAAGACACCCTTAAGTACTGAAGAAGTCCTAAAGAAGTCCTAAAGACGCCCTTAGGTCCTAAAGAAGTTCTGAAGGCCTAAATAAGTCCTAAAGAAGTTCTAAAGACGCCCTTAGGTCCTAAAGAAGTTCTGAAGGCCTAAATAAGTCCTAAAGAAGTTCTAAAGACACCCTTAAGTACTGAAGAAGTCCTAAAGAAGTCCTAAATAAGTCCTGAAGGCTTAAAGTTCTAAAGAAGTTCTAAAGAAGTCCTAAATAAATCCTAAGGTCCTAAAGAAGTTCTGAAGGCTTAAAGAAGTCCTAAAGAAGTCCTAAAGTCCTAAAGAAGTTCTGAAGGCTTAAAGAAGTCCTAAATAAGTCCTTAGGTCCTAAAGAAGTTCTGAAGGCTTAAAGAAGTCCTAAAGTCCTAAAGAAGTCCTAAAGTCCTAAAGAAGTCCTAAAAAAGTCCTAAAGAAGTTCTAAAGACGCCCTTAGGTCCTAAAGAAGTTCTGAAGGCCTAAATAAGTCCTAAAGAACTTCTAAAGATTTAGTGTTAGATTTAGCTTTCAATAACCAGCAGGAACATTGTGCACACACACGTGCACACACCTGCAGGGAAGCTGTGTGTCACAGTGAAACAGCTGATCCACATCAAGGAGACGTTGTTCACTGGAAGATGTATCAGGAGAGACTCTTCCTAAGTTTAACCACACCGTGAAACCTAAAATGTCCTCAGAGTTTCTAACCGGGCTGCTGATCTCTGTTCTTCAGGCTTTGGCCTCCAGTCGTTGAGTCCGACACGGAGAGAGAGGACGGAGCTCAGGCCTCAGATCTGGAGAGTCTCGTCTTCAGGATTCGCATCCTGGAGGACTCGCAGATAGAGGTCCTGTCAAGAAAAGGTGAGTCTGGTGCAGAAGTGAAATTAGGATGTTTCAGCACTGAGACACAGGGCCTGTTCGCACAGCGTGAACATTTAAATATAGTTCTGAAACTGGACCAAGTCTCTAGTCGAAAAGAGTCCCAAAAGAGTCTCAAAAGAGTAAATAAGAACCCAAAAGAGTCCCAAAAGAGTAAATAAGAGCCCCAAAGAGTCCAAAAGAGTAAATAAGAGAACAAAAGAGTCCCAAAGGAGCCCAAAAGAGTAAATAAGAGCCCCAAAAGAGTCCCAAAAGAGCCCAAAAGAGTAAATAAGAACCCAAAAGAGTCCCAAAAGAGCCCAAAAGAGTAAATAAGAGCCCCAAAAGAGTCCCAAAAGAGCCCAAAAGAGTAAATAAGAACCCAAAAGAGTCCCAAAAGAGCCCAAAAGAGTAAATAAGAACCCAAAAGAGTCCCAAAAGAGCCCAAAAGAGTAAATAAGAACCCAAAAGAGTCCCAAAAGAGCAAATAAGAACCCAAAAGAGTCCCAAAAGAGCAAATAAGAACCCAAAAGAGTCCCAAAAGAGCCCAACAGAGTAAATAAGAGCCCCAAAAGAGTCCCGAAAGAGCCCAAAAGAGTAAATAAGAGCCCAAAAGAGTCCCAAAAGAGCCCAAAAGAGTAAATAAGAGCCCCAAAGAGTCTAAAAGAGTAAATAAGAGCCCCAAAGAGTCCCAAAAGAGCCCAAAAGAGTAAATAAGAACCCAAAAGAGTCCCAAAAGAGCAAATAAGAACCCAAAAGAGTCCCAAAAGAGCCCAACAGAGTAAATAAGAGCCCCAAAGAGTCTAAAAGAGTAAATAAGAGCCCCAAAAGAGTCCCGAAAGAGCCCAAAAGAGTAAATAAGAACCCAAAAGAGTCCCAAAAGAGCCCAAAAGAGTAAATAAGAGCCCCAAAGAGTCTAAAAGAGTAAATAAGAGCCCCAAAGAGTCCCAAAAGAGCCCAAAAGAGTAAATAAGAACCCAAAAGAGTCCCAAAAGAGCAAATAAGAACCCAAAAGAGTCCCAAAAGAGCAAATAAGAACCCAAAAGAGTCCCAAAAGAGCCCAAAAGAGTAAATAAGAACCCAAAACAGTCCCAAAAGAGCCCAAAAGAGTAAATAAGAGCCCCAAAGAGTCCCAAAAGAGTAAATATGAGCCCCAAAGAGTCCCAAAAGAGTAAATATGAGCCCCAAAGAGTCTAAAAGAGTAAATAAGAGCCCCAAAGAGTCCCAAAAGAGCCCAAAAGAGTAAATAAGAACCCAAAAGAGTCCCAAAAGAGCAAATAAGAACCCAAAAGAGTCCCAAAAGAGCAAATAAGAACCCAAAAGAGTCCCAAAAGAGCCCAAAAGAGTAAATAAGAACCCAAAACAGTCCCAAAAGAGCCCAAAAGAGTAAATAAGAGCCCCAAAGAGTCCCAAAAGAGTAAATATGAGCCCCAAAGAGTCCCAAAAGAGTAAATATGAGCCCCAAAGAGTCCCAAAAGAGCCCAAAAGAGTAAATAAGAGCCCCAAAGAGTCCAAAAGAGTAAATAAGAGCCCCAAAGAGTCCAAAAGAGTAAATAGGAGCCCCAAAGAGTCCCAAAAGAGTAAATAAGAGCCCCAAAAGAGCCCCAAAAGAGTCCCAAAAGAGTCCCAAAAGAGTCCCAAAAGAGTAAATAAGAGCACAAAAGAGTCCCTCCCTCCCTCCACCCGCCCTGCTGCCACTCACCCAGCGTCAGCTCAGCCGGAATCGGTCTCAGATCCTCAGTTTGGTTCCAAACTAACGCTGTTTCCTTTGTTCTTCAGTCTATCAGAAGTACCGCCTCCACACGGTGAAGTGTGTTCACGGCCTGCGGGAGTCCGACTTCCTGAGCCTGCTGAGGACCACCTTCCCCCAGCTGGCTGCTGGACGAGCCTTTGAGCTCTTCATAACCGACAGAAGCAGGAAGCTCCAGCCCCTGAAAGTGGAGTCCCTGACCCCAGAGCAGATCAGCATGGCTGTCGGGGCTTCTTCCCTCTACATCCGCCTCAAGGTGCCGCGTCCGAGTGTTTGTTCAGTTCATCTTCCCCATCTTTCAGAGAAATCAGAACGTCTGTTAGCTGTTGTTACCAAGGAGATGTTTTAACGCCACCTAACACGCGAATCGTCCCTCAGAGTCTGGAGGAAGTAACGGCTAGAGTGGAGCAGAACGATGCTGGAGACCTTCCCTCCGCCGCTCATCCAGCCAAACCCAACATCAGGTGAGTCCAACGGGTTCCTCCCGCTTGTTGGTGTCCAACTTCCTGTTTCACTCTGATCTCCATCATTGTTCTCGTTTCCCAGACATGACGACCAGCGTCCCACAAACCGCCTGCAGGAGCCAAACACCCACGTGGACCTCAGGATCCGCATTCTGGACTCTGTTGTTGAGTCGCTCACCCCTCGAGGTAAATGTGAAGACTCGGCCTGTGACTCAGTGACTCGGACTGTGACTCGGCCTATGACTCAGTGACTCGTACTGTGACTCGTACTGTGACTCAGTGACTCGGCCTATGACTCAGTGACTCGTACTGTGACTCAGTGACTCGGACTGTGACTCAGTGACTCGCCCTGTGACTCGGCCTATGACTCAGTGACTTGGACTGTGACTCAGTGACTCGGCCTGTGACTCGGCTATGACTCAGTGACTCGGCCTGTGACTCGTACTGTGACTCAGTGACTCGTCCTGTGACTCGCCCTGACTCGGCCTATGATTCTGTGACTCGGACTGTGACTCAGTGACTCGGACTGTGACTCGGCCTATGACTCAGTGACTCGGACTGTGACTCAGCCTGTGATGCGGCCTTATGACTCGCCCTGACTCGGCCTGTGACTCGTCCTGTGACTCGCCCTGACTCGGCCTATGATTCTGTGACTCGTCCTGTGACTCGCCCTGACTCGTTCTATGATTCTGTGACTCGGACTGTGACTCAGTGACTCGGACTGTGACTCGGCCTATGACTCAGTGACTCGGACTGTGACTCAGTGACTCAGCCTGTGACTCGGACTGTGACTCGGACTGTGACGCGTCCTGTGACTCGCCCTGACTCGGCCTGTGACTCGGCTCAGACTCTGACTGACTCGGCCTGTGACTCGCCCTGACTCGGCCTCTCTCTCCCCTCCAGTGTATGCTAAGTACCCCCTCCAGGAGCTGCAGTGCCCCCTGGGGCTGCAGGAGCCGGCCTGTGACTCGGCCTGTGACTCGGCTGTGACTCTGACTTACTCGGCCTCTCTCCCCTCCAGTGTATGCTAAGTACCCCCTCCAGGAGCTGCAGTGCCCCCTGGGGCTGCAGGAGCCGGCCTGTGACTCGGCCTGTGACTCGGCTCAGACTCTGACTGACTCGGCTCAGACTCTGACTGACTCGGCCTGTGACTCAGTGACTCGGCTGTGACTCGGCTCAGACTCTGACTGACTCGGCCTCTCTCTCCCCTCCAGTGTATGCTAAGTACCCCCTCCAGGAGCTGCAGTGCCCCCTGGGGCTGCAGGAGCCGGCCTGTGACTCGGCCTGTGACTCGGCCTGTGACTCGGCCTGTGACTCGGCTCAGACTCTGACTGACTCGGCTCAGACTCTGACTGACTCGGCCTGTGACTCGGCTCAGACTCTGACTGACTCGGCTCAGACTCTGACTGACTCGGCCTGTGACTCGGCTCAGACTCTGACTCGGCCTGTGACTCGGCTGTGACTCGGCTCAGACTCTGACTGACTCGGCCTGTGACTCGGCCTGTGACTCGCCTGTGACTCGGCTCAGACTCTGACTGACTCGGCCTCTCTCCCCTCCAGTGTATGCTAAGTACCCCCTCCAGGAGCTGCAGTGCCCCCTGGGGCTGCAGGAGCCGGCCTTCCTGCAGCTGCTGCGGTCCTCCTTCCCTCAGCTGGCTGCCGGGCCGTTCACCTTCCTGTTCGATAAAGGCAGGAAGCTGAAGCCTCTGAGGCTGCAGAGCGTCACTGCAGAGGAGATCTTCAGGAGGAGCCGCTCCATCGAGTGTTCTGTGGTCTACATCCGCCTGCAGGTACGTCTGTCCTAAAGCTTTCTGTCCATCTGTCCGAAAGCTTTCTGTCCATCTGTCCTAAAGCTTTGTGTCCTAAAGCTTTGTGTCCATCTGTCCTGCAGCTTTCTGTCCTAAAGCTTTCTGTCCATCTGTCCGAAAGCTTTCTGTCCATCTGTCCTAAAGCTTTCTGTCCATCTGTCCTAAAGCTTTCTGTCCATCTGTCCTAAAGCTTTCTGTCCATCTGTCCGAAAGCTTTCTGTCCATCTGTCCTAAAGCTTTCTGTCCATCTGTCCTAAAGCTTTCTGTCCATCTGTCCTAAAGCTTTCTGTCCATCTGTCCTAAAGCTTTCTGTCCTAAAGCTTTCTGTCCATCTGTCCTGCAGCTTTGTGTCCTAAAGCTTTCTGTCCATCTGTCCTGCAGCTTTCTGTCCTAAAGCTTTCTGTCCTGCTGCAACTTTCTGTCCGAGGCGGAAAACATCGATACTGAAACCAGCTTTTCTTTCAGCAGAGCAGCAAGGAGGAGCCTCAGAGGGAGGAGCCTCAGAGGGAGGAGCCTCAGAGGGAGGAGCCTCAGAGGGAGGAGCCTCAGAGGGAGGAGCCTCAGAGGGAGGAGCCTCAGAGGGAGGACATGGCTGCTGAAGATCCTACACCCGCCCACGTTCCACCTACACCTGCCCCAGACCCGACCAGATCCGCCCCAGATCCAAGCAACACCAAGTGAGTCACAAACAACTGTTTGTTAGCTTAAACTTTTCAGTCTCCAGCTGCCTCCCTGACCTCTGACCCCCCTGACCTCTGCTTCCTGTTCTTGTTCCCAGGGTTCAGGCTGACAGGAGGAGCTCCGGCACACCTCGGAGCAGTGAATCGGATAACTTTGTGGACCTCAGGATCCGCATCCTGGAGGACCCGAGCATCAATGTGGTGTACCCCAGCGGTAAGTTTCCAGCTGTTCACATAAACCTGTGCAGTTATCAGTGCTGTTTGGATGCTTAGGTTCTCAGAAACGACGGTTTCCGAACACGTCCCGTCCACTCTGAGCAGTATGTCCTGTTTAATTAGGACTCACAACAGTGTCTGTTTCTGAGGACACAGTTCTGTCTCACACTGTGAGCTCCTGAGACGGACACCTGATGACGCTTCCTCTCTTCTCTCAGTGTTTCAGAGGTACCCGTTACTTGAGCTGCAGTGTCCCGTCGGCCTGAAGGAGGCGGAGTTCCTGCACCTGCTCCGGTCCACCTTTCCTCAGCTGACCGGCGAAGCCTTCGATTTCCTGGCCGGTCACGGAAGAAAGATCAAGCCCCTGAAAGTGGAGAATCTGACCCCAGAGGAGATCAGCAGGAGCTTCGGGTCCATCGGGGGCTCGGTGCTCTACATCCGACTGAAGGTCAGAGTGTTTTCCTTCCCGATGCCCAGGCTTCACCTTAGGGGTGCGCGATCTGACGATATAAAATCGTGACTGGCGAGGAAGAGTGGAGAATCGCAGGCGATCTACCAAATTAGAGAAACCGTATAGATCGCCTTTGCCAATCAGCGCAATGATTTTTATTTATTTTTTTTAATGCTGGTGTATGGTGTGTGTCCCCGTTAAAAGACACGGATACAGATGTCCAGTTTGTGGTGGATTTATTTGGCATTTACACACAATAAACCCAGGGTGTACAGGCTAATGTTAGGTGAAAACAGCAAAGGGAAAATTACAAGCTGTTCACTGCTGCATCGGGAGGAGAAACGAAACTTTACAGCGACATCGTCTCACGCACAGGTGCGGTACATTCAGGAACATCGGAACGTCTATGGTGCGTTCACGAACGTTGGACGTATGAAAACTCACCGTAAAACACAATATTAACTAGAAATGCACTCAGAGAGTGCAGACCTCCGCCAGGTCGCGCCACCTTGTGGCAGGTCGCAAGATTGCAGCACGAACAGACGAACATCCAGACAGACAAACCAACAGACTCGGGCGATCACATAACCTCCTTGGCGGAGGTAATTAATGTATTTAACTGAAAATAACCAAACAACATGGGCTTTCTAACAGGTGGAGTCAATTCGTCATCAGTGGTTCGTTTTTCTAGTTCCGGTTGCTTCACTCTCACTGTGTCAGATGTCATTAATTAGATCATTATTTTTCATCTTGAATTGGCTTACAGTTGAATTACAATGTGTTGATTGCCAAATTCTTTCTTTTACTCCTTAGCTCTTCTGTGGTTCAGCATGTCGACTTAACTCTACTGTAATTGGTCTTTCTTTTTTTTTTTTTGGATGGAAGATCGTGATAAAAAAATCGAAATCGTGATTTTATGCATCTGTCCTAAAGCTTTTTATGCAAAAAAATCGTGATACAACATTTTTCCATATCGCCCACCCCTACTTCACCTTGATGCTGCACCGCTGCTCTGTGTGTACTGAAGCTGTTTAACTGTGTGTGCTGTAGCTAAGTCGCCTTCTCATCTGGGTACAAAACTCTTCCAGAAACAAGACGAGGTCCAGGCCCGAGCCCTAAAGCGTCCTCCAGCCCTTTCTGATCGCACCCGGCTGTCTGCGAGGTATGTGTGAGGCCCGGACTTAAGTCTTATAAAGTCTTAATAAGTCTTAAAAAAAGTCGTACGTCTTAACCCATTGACGCCGGATGTTGCGCTACGCAACATTGTCCCTAACGCCGGTTGTTGCGTAGCGCAACATTGTTCATTTATCATTATTTCTAGACGCATGCAGCATGTAATGCACAATAATTGGTTCAAATACACAGGGGTGTTTTTTTTTGTTTTTTTTTTCAAGACCATGTGACCAAAAATATGTTATGTGATGCGACGACAATAACACGTCAAACAATGTCAACGTCAAAAAAATAAATAAATAGTGCGTTTGTTGCTAATTTGACAGCTCGGATACAATGGCTGCGGTTAACGAGACATACTGTGACAGCGATGGAAGTGATCTGGAGTTGGAAGGGAATGATCAACAGAATTTATTAGAGGAAGATATAGTAGGAGATGTGCCGGAAGATCCCTTAGATAAAGAGCAGGAGTGGAATTTGTTTGGAGAGGATGAGGACGAGGACGAGGAATTTGTTGGTTTTCAAGTTGGCTGGCAGACCGCTGGATTTCGCCCCCGACGTCAACAAAAGTTTACACGCACACCGGGGCTGAAGGTGCCAATATCTGAAGATGCGAGTCCTTTAGATGTGTTCTCGCATATTTTCACTGATGAAGTTTGGGATATGTTGGTGACACAGACAAACGTATATGCGGACCAGGTGCGCAGCCACACACCATCCAATTCGAAGTGGAGCCCCGTGTCAAAGCAGGAGATGAAATCTTTCATCGGTCTCTGCCTAACTTTTGGAATAATCAAACTACCAACTCGCCGGGATTACTGGAGGCAGAGCAAGTGGCTGTATCAGACAAATGTCGCCCGAGTGATGGCACGAGATCGTTTCGACATGATCTGGAGGTAAATATTTATTCTTGCGCTTCATTTTGACGACTTCTCATTCTTATTTGAGTGGCGTTTATGTAAAAAAAAAAGAGCCCGGTGCGAAGTTTACAGTATAACTGCACAATGCAAGATATATTTTTATCATTCATTATTATTGCTGATATTATTATTTTGCTATGACGTCTCTATCATGGCCAGTAATGTAGCTGAAGTGGTGCCTACTACTACTAATAATAATAATAATAATGATGATAATAATAGTAATGATGATTAGTTATAGTATAGTAATAGTAGTGTAATAAATAGCAGCATTGGGTATTATCCTGAATCGTAAAGCAAAACTACATGAACCAAATGTCCAACATTGATATAAAAAAAAAGTAACACAATCCAGCCAGCGAAAAAATTTTTAATTTTGAATCTTCACTCATATTTTTAGATATCTACATCTCCAAGACAACACTGATCCTGCAGTGGACAAGTCAGACAGGCTATGGAAACTGCGGTGCTTCTTGGATCTCCTCTTGAACCAATACCAGGCCCTTTATGAGGTGAATGGTATTGTGACCGTAGATGAGTCCATGGTAAAATACAAAGGGCGGCTGGCCTTCCGGCAGTACCTCCCCATGAAGCCAGTCAAATGGGGAGTGAAGGTATGGGTCATGGCAGAAAGTAAAACTGGCTATGTCACCAGCTTTCAGGTCTATACGGGGGCCATAGAGGGCAAGGCGGAGCTCAACCTGGCGCACCGTATCGTCACCGACCTGGTCAGCCCATACTATGGATCACACCTGTCTGTCTACATGGACAACTTTTACACCAGTGTGCCCTTGCTCGTTGACCTGAACGTAAGGGGGGTTGGGGCTTGCGGCACGGTTCGTGCAAACAGAAGGGGCCTACCAAAAAACAAAGAGCTCAGCAAGCAGGCTGGCATGGCTAGGAATCAGTATCGGGTGGCTCAACAGGATAAGCTGACCTTGTGTGTGTGGCAGGACACCAAGGCAGTGATGGTCCTGTCCAACCACCATGACCCCATGGCTTTGGGGACTGTGAAAAGGAGGGTCGAGGATCAGCGTCAGGTGGAGGTTGAGGTGCCAGCCTGCCTTGCTGACTACCAGCAACATATGAAGGGTGTAGACCTGCTCGACCAGATGGTAGGGTACTACACACTGGAACACAGGTCTTTGAAGTGGTGGAGGAGGCTGTTTTTTTATTTTTTGTCCGTCACATGCTACAATTCCTTTGTGGCAGCCAGATCTGCTGGTGGAGATGCCTGGAAATACAGGAAGGTTGGCTACAAAGCCTGGTTGGAGGACTTGACGATGGAGCTGTGCGTCCCCGTGACCAAAAGAAGTGCTCCCCACCAGCTGCTCCCCACCAGCCCATCTACATCTACAGCTTCTACTGGGCATGATCTGGCCAAGATAAATAAAAAAAGAAAGACCTGCAGGGAGTGTAGCAAAGATAACACCAAGCGCCAAGGAACTACACTGATGGGATGCAGGCAGTGCAATATCCCCCTGCACCGCGAGTGCTTCATGCACCACGCCCTGAGAAAATAATGTTGTGTAGTAGTGTGTGTGTTTGTGTGTGTATTAACTCATCTTTTTCATTTTTTTAATGAAAATGTGTTGGTGTTAATGCTGAGTGACCATGATGGAATAAAAGCAGAAAATTTAACCTTTGAAATGCAACTTATTTCATGTCTTTATGTGTTTCAGAGGCTGAGATATTGAATTGTTCTTAGGTGTTTTCAATTAATTTTTTTTAGTTAAAAAAACCCTCAGGCATTGGGGACCTTTTCTAAAAACAGGCTTAGGCATTGGGCAGCCTTTTTTGCAGGTGCCTTCGGCGCCAATGGGTTAAATAAGTCTTTAAAAAAGTCTTAATAAGTCTTAAAAAAAAGTCGTACGTCTTAAATAAGTCTTTAAAAAAGTGTTAATAAGTCTTTTAAAAAAGTCTTAATGATGGCTGAGGAGCGGCTCACCAGCAGCGGCCATGTTCCGTGCCTCCATTTTTGAGGCGGCTGACCGGAGCTGTGGCCGTAAGGTGGTCGGTGCCTGTCATGGCGGCAATCCCCGAACCCGCTGGTGGACACCAGTGGTGAGGGAAGCTGTCAAGCTGAAGGAGTCCTATCGGGCCTTTTTGGCCAGTGGGACTCTGGAAGCAGCTGATGGGTACCGACAGGCCAAGCGGAACGCGACCTCGGCGGTTGCTGAGGCAAAAACTCGGGCTTGGGAGGAGTTCGGGGAGGCCATGGAGAACGACTTCCGGACGACCTAGAAGAAATTCTGGTCCACCATCCGGCGGCTCGGGGGGGAGGAGCGGTGCACCGTCAACACCGTGTATGGTGAGGGCGGGGCTCTGCTGACTTCATCTAGGGACGTCGTGAGTCGGTGGGGGGAATACTTC
Organism: Odontesthes bonariensis; assembly: GCF_027942865.1. NCBI lineage: Eukaryota > Metazoa > Chordata > Actinopteri > Atheriniformes > Atherinopsidae > Odontesthes > Odontesthes bonariensis. The sequence continues at coordinate 3,424,284 of NC_134524.1, forward strand.
GAGGGCCTCCTCAATCCTACCGACACGCCTTCCGGTGAGGAAGCAGAGTTGGGGAGCTCGGACGTGGGGCCTCCCATTTCTGGGGCTGAGGTTGCCGAGGTGGTCAAAAAGCTCCTCGGTGGCAAGGCCCCGGGGGTGGATGAGGTCCGTCCTGAGTTCCTCAAGGCTCTGGATGCTTCAGGGCTGTCTTGGTTGACACGCCTCTGCAGCATTGGATGGACATCGGGGACAGTGCCTCTGGACTGGCAGACCGGGGTGGTGGTCCCCCTCTTTAAAACGGGGGACCAGAGGGTGTGTTCCAACTACAGGGGGATCACACTCCTCAGCCTCCCAGGTAAGGTCTATTCGGGGGTACTGGAGAGGAGGATCCGCCGGATAATTGAATCTCGGATTCAGGAGGTGCAGTGTGGTTTTCGTCCTGGCCGTGGAACAGTGGACCAGCTCTACACCCTCAGCAGGATCCTGGAGGGTGCATGGGAAGTCTACATGCCCAACCGGTCTACATGTCCAACGCTTCCCAGCGGCCGACGTTTCCCATCAGCCCGTTAATCCAGGACCTGCAGCAAAGCACCAGCCAGATGCTGGCAGCGAGAACACGGATGAGCTGTAACACCACGTTCCGGATTCTGAGATGGCCAAAACATTTCAGTGTGGAAAAGACGAGACGGCGCACATCACGCGGTTTGGATTGACCGATTTCATCAAGCGTATCTCTAAGTTAAGGACCCGTTCGTGCTGATGTACGACGAATAAACTCAGATATTTTGCAACTAAATTCCCAGCCTCCTTTTTTGGCAGTATGGATGTGAAATGGGTCTTAAATTGTATTACTTATGGTCTTTAAAAAAGTCTTAAAGTCTTAAATTTGACTTGTTGAAAGCTGCAGCGACCCTGTCCATGAGCTCAAGATCTGGCCAGATGTACCTCAGGCGGAGGTATCTGACATGGGGATTAAAGGCGCCCACGGTGGACAGGAAACGAGCCTTTTCCCTGTTTGACCTCACATGGACCAAGACTTAAGCCCTATTCGGACGGGAGTAGTTTACTGGGGGTACCTGGGGTAAAGTAATAATAACCGGGAAATCTAGTCCCGTCCAAACGCGCCATGTCAGTAAAGATAGCGGAGTATGTCGGTCAACTTTGCAGAGAATTCTACCTCCTGTGAAACGGTCCGGAGTATCTACCATAGGTAATACTAATCCCGTGCGAATGCTACCTTCGGTAATAAGTACGGAATATGTCGTCAAATCCTTTTAAAGAGAGAAACAATTAGGTGTGTCTGTTTGCAAACATGGAGGTTCTGCATGAAGCGCTGCTTGCAAGCACGCATGTAGGCATGGTTGGCGCCATGTCTGTTTAAAGATGGGGATTACAGAAGTGAAATGAAGACGTGCATAGCATCCAGGATGTTACGGTTGTCCGTAACCAACAACTCCTCCCATGTTAGATGAATATTACAGGGATTTCTTGTCCCGTCCGAATTGATAATTTCTTCTCCCTGGCGTCGTATGGTAACCAACATTACCATACGTCCCCCCATTGAACTAGTCCTGTCCGAATAGGGCTTTAGTCCGTATCCCTCACATGGACCCTGACTTTGTCCGGATCCCTCCCGTGTTTCTGAAGCAGATGTAACATGAGTGCCTGAAGAAGTGTGATGTGGCCCTAACAGCCGCTCTGTCGTTGTAGAGCGACGGGGAGCCTGAGGGAGGACCTGAGGGGCGTCATCCTCAGAGCTCTGCCGGCAGCGAGTGCAGCCACTCAGCAGGCTCTGTTCCACAAACTGTTGGGCTCCGGACTTCGATCCACCAAAGACCTGAAGTCTTTCACAGCGGAGGACGTTGGTGGCGTGCTGCCAGCCGCTCAGCTGCAGAGGCTGCTGAGAGAGTTTAAAAATGGTAAAATTAAAGCATTCGTTACCTTATTCACGCTGAATTCTTCAAACACGGATCAGTTTGTTCGTTTCTAGCCGAGAACGTTCTTGTTCTCGATGGTTTCACTGGCTGTGTTCGAAACCGCATACTTCTCTTACTACTACTACTACTACTACTAACTTTTTGAGTTAGTATGCGAGTTTGAGTAAGCGAGAAGTTGCATACTAGATTCGCTGAAATGTTGGGTATGCATCTACTCGTACTACCCAAGATGGAACGTAACGTGACGTCGCCGATCGTCATTTCCTGTCAAAACGGCAGTTTCAAGCTAGCTACAACGAGGGTAGGTTCACTTCCTGTTTTCAAAACAAAAGTACCAATTGTATAGTAATGGCTTTCCCTATGATAAAAGGAAACGGGTATTTTATTTTGTGAAAATAACCGGAGGTGCGTTGCTCACTGCGGCTAGCTTTAGTAGCGCCGAATTCGTGGGAACAAAATTGTAAACAGCCGGTATTTTGTCAGGTTTTCAACACGTTGGGGATCTAAACGACTACTTTCTCACCTGTAAAAGTTTCAAATGTTGCTAAAGTTTACAGAGTTTAGAGCATAAGAGAAATCAGCTTCAGGCCGGCTGATTTCGGCTCGGGCAGGAGAGAAATGCATTGTGGGTAAACGCTCTGCATACTGTCTGATCAATGAGTATGCAGTATGGAAGTATGTAGTATACAGTATGCGGTTTCGAACACAGCCACAGTTTCCCGTCCATTTCTGTCACTTTCAGAGACAGGAGGGCTCACCTTGGGCCCAGAAATGTTCCCTCGCCCTGTTCCAGCAGTCAGGGGCACCGTAGCGTGTCCACGCTCGCGTTCACACCAGGAACGTAGCGGCTCAGACGGCGGCCCGTCCTCCGCCGCCACAGAGACGCTGCCGGAGGCGTTCCAGGTGCCGTGGAACCTCATGTCTATGGAGATCCGCACCGCGGTCGCAGACGGACGGAGACCCTCGGCCGCCGACCGCCGACAGATGGTCCGAGTCCTGGTGGACCAGATGAGGAAGTACGAGCTGAAGCCCAAGCGCTCCAGGTACCGGGCCGTCTGCAGAGACCTGGTCCTGCGGTTCCCGCGGAGCTTCGCCGACCTGCACTCCGACGGCCAGCTGCTGGGGGACGGCTGCGCCTCTCTGGTGAACCAGGTCAGAAACCGGATAGACAGCCTGAACCGTAACGCCTCCGTGGGTCAGAAGAGGGGCGCAACTCCCCTCGCCTCGCCGGACGCAGCCGTGGATCAGAAGCGCCGGCGGCTGGAGGAGATTCACCGCCAGGAGGGTCCGGTTGGAGCCGGCGCAGCGGAAGTAAAGCGGCTGATGGAGTCGACCTTCTGTCTGCAGCGGCGCCGGATCAACGCGGTGCCGCCGCCGAGCGTGGCGGCGCTGAGGGCGCAGTGGCCTTACCTGTTTACTCCCAGAGGCCTGTACGCTCACTTCGCGCTTCTCACCGAAGTGGACGTGCTTCGGGCTCTGGAGCGTTCCCTGGAGGAGTGTGGCAGGACCGTGACCCGGTTCTTCACCAGGACGCCCACCAACGCAGCCGTGCGCGCCGCTCTGTCACGCCTGTCCTGCCAGGAGCTGCCGCTGTCCATCGTCCAGCTGCTGATGGCCCACTTCTGCGAGGACCCGGGGGGCCTGATCCTGTGGGCCAGCGTAAGTTTCCACGCTGAAGAGACGGATTGAAGTGATGTTCTCGTGGTTAAAGCGCACTTTTGTCATGGCTGTAACTTTGGTTTAGGCGCCGTCGACGGCAGCTGACGTAGAACGGACTCTGGTGCTGCCCGCCACTCCCCGACTGATACTCCTCGGTAAGTGATCGAGCGAACCATCGGGCGAACCATCGGGCCCGTGCGTCTTTGTGAGACTTCGATGCTAACGCGGCGTTCTCTCTCTCAAGTTTCAAACGGAGCGCCTGGAAGTCCGATCCGCCGCTGGATGGTCAGCTTGGAGGGGAGCGTCATCTGCGAGGGCTCGCAGCCCAGCTTCCTGTCGGGGCTCGCCGCCGTCTTTTCCACTTATTACACGTTCAATCTGCAGTACGAAGGCGAAGCCGCGCGAACGCTGGAGTTCATCCAGAGGTGAGAGGCTGACGCCCTGCGGCCGCTTCATCTTTTGTCACATTTTAACCGACCTGGTTGGCCCGCGGTGCCATCATTTCTTCTGGAGCCTGTTTCCTTCACACAGATTCTGAGCGCTCACGTTTGTCTTTTAGGCGATTCGTTGGAATAAATCCTGAAACGGACACCAGAGCTGGAGGAGGCCGACTGGTGTCGAGGCTCTCGGGGAAAGGTTCCCTCAGGAAGACTACGCCCGTCAACCCTCATGTCGTCACTCTGCTGCAGAAGCTGGTGGATTTCATGTGAACTGTTTAATGTTTCCGTCGCCCCCCCATAGGGTTACCTGTTGACTGGTTTCAGCGTTTTATCAGGAGGAACGGCTCCTTTTTTATGGTGCATCGATTCATTTTATTTAAGGTCTGTTACGGCACAGCAGCTAGCTTTAGCCCCTCCTGGTTAGCAAAGGTCTCACAGCTCAGCAGCTAGCTTTAGCCCTCCTGGTTAGCAAAGGTCTCACAGCTCAGCAGCTAGCTTTAGCCCCTCCTGGTTAGCAAAGGTTTCACAGCTCAGCAGCTAGCTTTAGCCCTCCTGGTTAGCAAAGGTCTCACAGCTCAGCAGCTAGCTTTAGCCCTCCTGGTTAGCAAAGGTCTCACAGCTCAGCAGCTAGCTTTAGCCCTCCTGGTTAGCAAAGGTTGGTCACAGCTCAGCAGCTAGCTTTAGCCCTCCTGGTTAGCAAAGGTTTCACAGCTCAGCAGCTAGCTTTAGCCCTCCTGGTTAGTAAAGGTTGGTCACAGCTCAGCAGCTAACTTTAGCCCTCCTGGTTAGCAAAGGTCTCACAGCTCAGCAGCTAGCTTTAGCCCTCCTGGTTAGCAAAGGTCTCACAGCTCAGCAGCTAGCTTTAGCCCCTCCTGGTTAGCAAAGGTCTCACTATTTTTATTGTTTTTACAACAACACAGTGAATAAGAATGTTGAATTGACATAAAAGTTGAAGGCCGACTGGTGGGCGAAGAACTATGTAAAGCTTTTAATTTGAGCTAATGCTAATGCTGCAGGTCCATGTGCTCTTCTGGACCAATCAGCAAACACTCTGTTTGTTCTGGGAGAATCTGACTGAAGATGCTTCAGCCAACGCAGTGTTTTGGTATAACGAGGTTTGAAATATTACTTTATCATTCAGAAAGAAAGCTGGATCAGACTGAAGCTTGTTGCCGTAGGTTACGCACGCTTATCCTCCCATCCTCATATGTATTCACACAAATCAGAGTTATTTTAAAATGATTTCCCTTTAAAAGTTGCAGGTTAACTGACTAAAGGAGGATCGGGTGTTTCTTCTGCTAAAGGAAGTAACAAAGGAGGCTCTGAGGTTCCTTCCTTTGAATTTAGAGATTTTAAACGCCTTTTATCATCAGTCGGGATCTTTAAAGACCCCATTAAGGACCAGATGGACTTTTATTCATATATTTAGTTTATTTCATTTTTAAAAACAAAGGAACTTTTAAACTTTCAGAGCTGCTCGGTTTTTTATTTCTTTAATATTTCATGTTTTTTTATATGAAACTACTAAAAAAAATGCTTTATTACTGAATAAATCAGTGCAGATACATGAAATCAAACGGACCGAATAAAAGCCTGAACTTCACTGTCTGTACGTTTGTGCTTCATCGAGTTCTGAACTTAAAGTTCCAGCTGTTTAAGTCAGTTTCACTGACAACATCTGGGTAAAAAACATTCCTTTGCTGTTCCACTGATGGAAATAATCAGAAATAAATTCATAATCAACAGATTTTAGACTTCAAAGACGTGTAGAGTTGTTCAGTTGGGTTTCAGGCGTCTTCCTTCCTCCAGTTGTTGTCACTTCTGAGATAAATGGTAACAATCCAGGTTTGATTTCAACGCATACTAAAGAATTTGTCTGATTTATATCCCCCTCCGTATAACAGACTCGACACTGATGCTAACTCCTGTCGTAGCTACATGTTAACCTAAAGAAATTCTGAGTTTTTACTCTGAAATGGAGTTAATCTGGTTTTTGATCCACAGCATCGACAGTAAAAGAACCTAGAAACGTTTTTACTGTTGGGGAGGTTTTTTTTATTTCTAACGGCTGAAAATGTCTTCGTCTTTGTCACGAATGTCCTTCAGACTTTTTGTTTTTCACAGTTTGGTAAAGAAAGACGATTTTTAACTGAAGCTGAACCGTCGGCGTCGTTTAAAAGTGAAAAGTTTCACTGAAACTTGCAGTAAAATCCTGCAAATATATTAAAAAGTGTTGATAAATATGAATGAACTGCTCCTCCTTCTCTTAGTGATTTACAATAAAGTAAATGTAGCTGGTATGTGTTGGTATTCCTGCCAACAGCTCGGTACCAGGATCTGGGCCAATCAGTAAGGATCAGATAAGGATCAAGAAGGAGCAATAAGGGTCAGCAAGGATCGATACGGATCAGTAAGGATCGACCAATATGGGTCGATATGGATCGATATAGATCGGCAAGGCCCAGGTAAGAACCGATAAGGGTCAGCTAAGAATCGGTAAGGATCAGATAAGAACCAATAAGGGCCAGGCATGAATCGGTATGGATCAGCAAGGATCAATATGGATCGATATGGAGCGGCAAGGGCCAGATAGGAATCGATAAGGACCGGTAAGGATCAGTAAGGATCATTGAGGATCAGATAAGGATAAACAAGGATCAGCAAGGCTCAGTTAAGCCTTGCTTAGCCTGAGCCACTGCCTTTGCACCCCTTAACATTTCCTCCTGTCTACGAACCTGCTCAACAACTAGCTTTCTCTTCTCCTTGGGACCTGCTCTACTCCACACCGGTTTGCCTGGGCCAAGCCCCAAGCCTCCCCGGCCTATTTGCACATTACCCACAATCTCTGCATGTCTAAGAGTTGCTTCTGCCTCCTGAGCTGCCATTCTTGGTTTCCACTTCGTCCCCTTGGTTGGGTTTGGAACCACCTTACTAACGACCACATCTTTACTCCCAGCAAACAGGAGCTCTGTCCTAACTTTAGTACATTTAAACTCCTCTACTAGACTAGATACTGGGAGCTGGAGTATGCCTTTCCCATACAGTGCCACAGTACTTAAGCATCTAGGAACACCTAGCCACTTCCTAATGTAAAAGCTAACTAATCTTTCCATTTTTTTCTGCAACAGATAAAATCTCATACACAGACAGTGGCCACATCAACCTAGGAAACAATCCAAACTGCAGACACCACATCTTCAACTTTCCTGGAAGTTCTGATTTATCTATTCTATCCAGTCCCTCAGCAACATCTTTCCCAAAATGCACTGCCTGCTCTCCATCATTCATGTCTGCCTGGTACCACCTGCCTAAACTCTTCACTGCCTTTTCCCTAATTATTGGAATGTTTTCTTTATCTATTACAAACTTTCTATCACTTAATTTCCCTCTACTTATTGAGATACTTCTAGACTCAGTAGGTTTGATTTTCATCCCAGCCCACTTTAGATTTTTATTTAGTCTCTAAAGTATTCTCTTCATACATGGCACTGTTGTAGTCACTAACGTCATATCATCCATGTATGCTCTAATAGGTGTAAGGCGCATGCCATCCTGACGTCTCTCTCCACCCACAACCCACTTGGAAGCGCTAATAATTATCTCCATGGCCATTGTAAATGCTAATGGAGAAATTGTACACCTGCCATAATGCCTATTTCTAACCTCTGCCAACCTGTTGTGAAAGCTGCTGTACTTAAGCACAGTCTAATATCCTGAAAATATGCTCTTACTAAGTTAACATCTACTACGGGCACTCTAAAATACTCAAATGTTTTCCAAAAAAGGCTATGTGGCACTGAACCAAATGCATTTGCTTGATCCAGAAATATAACATGCAAGTCTTTTTTCTCAATCTTGGCTGTCTGAATCTGATGCCAATCTGATTCTTAAAGACCCCACCCACCCCTCACATAGACTTTTCTCACCCCTCCGATCTGGCAGAAGGTAGCGCAGCATACGGTCTGTCACCACAAGACGGCTTCTTCCCCCAGGCCATACGACTCCTCAACGCTCAGGGACGGATCTGATCACCTCTGTTACTGTCTATATACTGTATATATACTGTCCTGAGACACTTTTTGTACTTGTCTGATGCACTACTGCACCTCATGTAAATAATAATACAGTCACTTTACACTTTTACACTTTACAAACATTTTTTTGCACCACACTTGCAGTTACTTGTAGCATTTTTAGTATTGTCTTTGTTGTCCCAGCTGTTCTTTGTTGTTGCTGTTTGTTTGCACTGAAAACTTCTCGAGAAACGTTATTTCACTGCACTGTGTACCGTGTATATGGCTGGAATGACAATAAACCCTCTTGAATCTTTAATCTTGAATCTAGAAATCATGCTATTGTGCTCTAAACACCCTGCGAAACCTGGTATTCCTGCCTTCTGCACAGTAGTATCTATTAAGCTATTCTTCTCTAAATAACTAGCTAATCTCTGTGCAACTAAACTAAAGAAAATCTTCCCCTCTACATTTAGGAGAGAGATCAACCGGAACTGACTCAGGTCCGGGGACTCTTTCTCCTTTGGAATAAGAACGCCTCCTGCCCTACGCCATGCTCTAGGAATAATATGGATAACATATGGATATATGACAGTTTTCTCTGTGTTCCCACAGCGATCGTCCTGAGGAAGGAGGAGGCAGAGTGGAGGTTCCTCCCAGCGGATCTACGTCACATCACAATGGTGATTATCACAAAGACTCAAAGTCTCTGCGGCCGCTGCCTCCTTCTGAGGGCAGCAGGGCGTCCGGCGGAGACGGGAGCAGGGCGTCCGGCGGAGACGGCAGCAGGGCGTCCGGCGGAGACGGGAGCAGGGCGTCCGGCGGAGACGGCAGCAGGGCGTCCGGCGGAGACGGCAGCAGGGCGTCCGGCGGAGACGGCAGCAGGGCGTCCGGCGGAGACGGCAGCAGGGCGTCCGGCGGAGACGGGAGCAGGGCGTCCGGCGGAAACGGCAGCAGGGCGTCCGGCGGAGACGGCAGCAGGGCGTCCGGCGGAGACGGGAGCAGGGCGTCCGGCGGAAACGGCAGCAGGGCGTCCGGCGGAGGCGGCAGCAGGGCGTCCGGCGGAGGCGGCAGCAGGGCGTCCGGCGGAGGCGGCAGCAGGGCGTCCGGCGGAGGCGGCAGCAGGGCGTCCGGCGGAGGCGGCAGCAGGGCGTCCGGCGGAGGCGGCAGCAGGGCGTCCGGCGGAGACGGGAGCAGGGCGTCCGGCGGAGACGGGAGCAGGGCGTCCGGCGGAGGCGGGAGCAGGAAACCGAGCAGAGGCAGCGAACCTCAGAAGAACAGCCCGCTGTTCCAGCCTCCCAGCAGCAACTTCCTGCTGTCCTGTAAGGTCTGCCGGTTCCTGCGGGGCTCCCCCAGCATGCTGATCAAACACGCCTGGAGTCACGTGAGCGAGCCCAACAGAGTCTGCGGCGTGTGCGGAGCGCAGTCCGAGTCCACGGAGGAGCTCCGGAGGCATCTGCAGACCCATCAGAAAACGCACGGCTGCGCCATCTGCGGCAAGTCCTTCCTCACCGCCATCGGCTTCAAGGGCCACATGGACCGGCACCGAGGAAACCGGCCGCACAAGTGCAAGATCTGCCACAAGGCCTTCGCCGAGAAGTCGGTGCTGAAGACGCACCTGCTGACCCACGCCGACGGGAAGCGCCACCACGGCCAGGTGGCCCCCCAACCCGGAGGCGAGGGGCAGCCGTGCAGGTGCGAAACCTGCGGCAGGACGTTTTCCTCCGACAAACGCCTGCAGACCCACCTGACCAAGCACAAGAAGAAGCTGCTCGCCTGCCCCAAATGCAGCAAAACGTTCCCCTTCAAGTCGTTGCTGGTGACCCACATGAGGGTCCACACGGGCGAGAAGCCCTACAGGTGCACGGTGTGCGGGCTGGCGTTCATTTACCGGAACAATTTCAAGACACACCAAGAAAACCACCAGAAGGAAGAAGGGAGTCCAGTAAAGGTGTCTTTGGATAACTGAGAGCTGCGGCCGGAAGCTGCCGGAAGCTGCCGGAAGCTGCCGAGCTACACTTCAGTTCAATTCAGCTGGAGAGGATGAAGTGGGCTGTGGTCAGCTGGTGGACCAACAACTGATCCAACAGCTGGTCCAACAGCTGGTCCAACAGCTGGTCCAACAGCTGGTCCAACAGCTGGTCTAACAGCTGCTCCAACAGCTGGTCCAACAGCTGGTCCAACAGCTGGTCTAACAGCTGCTCCAACAGCTGCTCCAACAGCTGCTCCAACAGCTGCTCCAACTGCTGCTCCAACTGCTGCTCCAACTGCTGGTCTAACGGCTGGTCCAACTGCTGGTCCAACTGCTGGTCCAACTGCTGGTCCAACGGCTGGTCCAACTGCTGGTCCAACTGCTGGTCCAACTGCTGGTCCAACTGCTGGTCCAACTGCTGGTCCAACTGCTGGTCCAACTGCTGGTCCAACTGCTGACCAACCTTAAAGGCAACATTCGTATTTTCTGAAGTCTAAATGAGACGGACTTTGGTCCAAACACAGCCGGTTTGAGCTCAGTGGTTCTCAGAAGGGGGACTGGCCCAAAGGATCTTTGGTGCTGGTTACCAACCCCCCCCCCAGCTCAGGATCAGATGAACCCTTAAAGTCCAGTTTCTGTCTGGAACCCAAAAGTTGAACATGAGCACCAACTTTCCCCCAAAGCTGGAGTGCTTATTTTTAGGGACGAATGTCTTTCACAGAAACCTTTCAGCCTTTTAACGCTGATGATTGGATCCATCGGATGTTTTACCTTCATTTTACTCACAGTAACGACCCCCAGATGTCTGTTCTGGATGGGTTAACCGGCACCAGAACCCACCGATGGGAGGATTTCCTCCGGAGTTCCTGTTTTCCGTGTCGGTTGAACTAAAGCTTGACTAAAGCTGCTGAACAAACAAAGTTTTCCTGTGTAAATTCAGATCTGATTTCACTTCTCACCACGTTCATTTTAACACGTTCGAGTCGAACCAAAGTGCCTGAAATCTCAGCTTTTTCTTATCGATGCGCTCCAATATTTTCTAACTTTGTTCCTCGACTGTTGACGGTGGGTCAGAAATATCTGAAAAACACGTTTTATTTGTGAAAAGTTTCTGCAGTTTTATGGCCCGACTGGAAGAAAGTGAAGTAAATAAAGGTTAAATAACAGGTTCCTCTAAAGAAAATTCACTTTATTCTTTTACGATAACATGAAAAATGTTTACCAGTTGTAGTTTAAAGCTTTTACTGGCTGTCAGAGAGCATTCTTAGTCATTTTTCCTAATTCAGGGCTTTTATCAGCAGCTTGCTGCTGCTGCTCATTCTGAATGTTGCGCTGTTGTTTGGACTTTTTTTTTGTTCATCTGTAGTGTCGTGTGATGATGAATAAACCTGCCATTTTTCTCACTTCTTTTTTCTCTCACAGTTATTTTGTTGGTTGAGTAAAACGGTTCATTCTGCACCGATGTAATGTGTGGAAATACTTTCCAGAAGAGTCGGAAACACTTTTAAAGAAGCCAAAACTGAAATGATAGTAAAGGTTTACCAAACACTTTCTCTACTGAGCTCAGATGTTGTGATTGTCTACTTTTATGTATCTTTGCAACCAACTTTTAAATTACTATATATAAATATATATATACATACAGACTTATTATCCAGGCCCATTTCTCTTTATTCAGCCTTTTTTCTTGGTTTTAACTAGGGCTGGGCGATTTAACTCATCATTATCGCGTTAACTCGCTAATTATTTAACCCCGATAAATATTTTATTGCGCATTAACGCAGGTTTTATTATTTTTAATTATTGTAAAAGTCTGTAGCTCACAGGCTTTTATTTAGTAAAAGTCTGTAGCTCCCAGGCTTTTATTTTGTAAAAGTCTGCTGCTGTCTGCTGTGGAACAGGAAAAGAAAGTAATCGGCGGATCCACCAAACATGGAGAAGGGTACGGAACTTTTACTCGGCCATTTTCATGTTAAAGTTCTTCCAGACGGCGGAGTCGACAGAACCAAAGTCATCTGTAAACACTGCCAAGTTGAATTGTCTTCTCAGCGTAGTAGTTCCAGTCTAAAATATCACTTAAAGGCAAAACACACAACTGATAGCAGCAAGTCATTCAAGGAAACAGACAGTGGAGCGAGGCTTCTACATAAAAACTACAGAAAGATGCTGATGTTAAAAGTGTGTTTGCACAACAAATGTTATGGCACTTTCATTCATATGGCAGCACATTTAAAATAAAGCTAAATGCTAAAGGCTATACGCTACTTTTGGATTCATTTTTGGATTTTGCGTACAAATGTGATTAATCGTGATTAATCAGGGAAATCATGTGATTAATTAGATTAAACATTTTAATCGTTGCCCAGCCCTACTATATATATATATATATATATATATATATATATATATATATATATATATATATATATATATATATATATATATATATATATATATATATATATATATATATATATAGACAGACTTATTATCCAGCCCCATTTCTCTTTATTCAGCCTCTTCAACTTCCAATTCTGCTGCTTTTTCTGAACCTTTGAGGTGGGACTTTGAAGCTCTTTTTTCTTGGTTTTAACATCAGATCCCATCACGAGTTTTACTGCTAATTTAACAGAGTAAATAAATTGGCTGATAACGCTTTTCTGGGCGTTTTTAACCTTTAAATCTAAATGGCGTTCCACCAAATATCACCTCCGAGTGAAAATTTGTGTTTAAGGTTTAAAAAAAAACCCGCCGTTCAATGTATATATTTTCCACCATAGTTAACCCCAATCCCTGATAGGGAACATTTTTGTCCACTTGGGGTGTACTTTGTCCTCTAATTTCACACTGGAAATAGTGATATTCATCATATTTGGTCCAGTTGTGAATTTGACTTTTTTCAAATTTCAAACACACATCATATACAATGCAATTTTTCATTGTGTAAAAAAAAAAAACTCCTTAATTTCTGAAAAGGGACATTTTTGTCCCCTTTTAAAACAAGCTAAAAACATCATATATTAATATTTTTTTCCATAAATCTTTTATTCCACTTCAGTTCTGATGTGTGTGACATATCCCAGACATAATTATCCCTACTCAATAATTCCACTTTGGATTCCATATTTTGAAAATACTCCCACCTAAAGGCTTAAAGGGATAATCCGGAGTAAAATGCACTTTAGGTCAACTTACGGGATGTTGGGAGTACATACGTTGAGTTGACATCAAAACCATGTCATTCTGATGTGTTTTGAGAATTTTGATTTGACCGTTTTCAGCCAAAAGTCGTTAGCCTGGAAGTCAGAGGGGCAAATCATGTCGCCGCTACAAAACGCTATTTTTACACCTCTTCTACAGCTCCAAACAACATAACACTTACGTGGTAGTGAGTAGAGGGTCCCTAAAGCCAAACCGAAGTGTCCCGAGGTCTTCATGTGGTCGGATATAGAGTCCAGAATGAATTTAATCAAGCCAGTACCTTTCCGGAAATGTTGCTGCTGCAGCTGGCATCTTCAGCGTAAAGTCCATATAGTAGAGAGCCGAGTGTGGAGTAACACGCTCTGGAAATTTTTTTTTTTACAAACATAGTCGAGTATTTCTTTCGAAAGTGAAATGAAGTTGTTTGCAACAGCAAAGCCTAGCTTACTAACAGGTTGGGATTTTATAAAATGTCACATGACCTTACGTCTCGTGTGACCTAGCCTCCTGTTTATGGAAGACGTCTTTTGCGTGACTGGAGTGACCATCACAGAAGAAGGAGAGGTGTGTGAGCAGATTGTTGAACAAACAGCGGAGCAAACTTTTGGAGTTATGGTGCGTGTTTGTTCCTATCCTGGCTTTCGAAAGAAATACTGGACTATGTTTGTAAAAAAAACGGCAACGAAATTGTGAATTTCCAGAGCATGTTACTCCACACTCGGCTCTACTATATGGACTTTACGCTGAAGATGCCAGCTGCACCAGCAACATTTCCGGAAAGGTACTGGCTTGATTAAATTCATTCTGGACTCTATATCCGACCACATGAAGACCTCGGGACACTTCGGTTTGGCTTTAGGGACCCTCTACTCACTACCACGTAAGTGTTATGTTGTTTGGAGCTGTAGAAGAGGTATAAAAACAGCGTTTTGTAGCGGTGACATGATTTGCCCCATTCACCTCCAGGCTAACGACTTTTGGCTAAAAACGGTCAAATCAAAATTCTCAAAACACATCCGAATGACATGATTTTGATGTCAACTCAACGTATGTACTCCCAACATCCCGTAAATTGACCTAAAGTGCATTTTACTCTGGATTATCCCTTTAACATTTGGGCTTAAAAGTTTAAATTTGCATCCAAAGGGTTAATTTTTTTTAAAATAATTGAAAACTTGGTAGTTATGATCAGAACTTAAGTGGAATAAAAGGTTTATGGGAAAAAAAGTTGAAAAAAATATTAATATGATGTTTTAAGGTCGTTTTAAAAGGGGACAAAAATGTTCCTTTTCAGAAATTAAGGAGTTTTTTTTTTTTTTTTTTTAAATCAGGCATAACAAAAAAATTTAAAATCCCTAAAAAACAATTTTGTTGCTAATCATTGACATATTCCAGACCATAATTATCCCAACTCAACAATTCCATTTTGCATTCCATATTTTGAAAATGTAGCAGTTTTTGTGGGGGTTTTTTCACAAAAATTGGTGTTTACATCATATAAACCAGTATTTAAAGGGTTACATTTTTGAAAATAATTGAAAACGTGGTAGTTATGATCAGAACTGAAGTGGACTAAAAGATTTATGAGAGAAAAAAAAGTGGGAAAAAATATTAATATATGATGTTTTTAGGTCATTTTAAAATGGGACAAAAAAAATGTCCCTTTTCAGAAATTAATTTGTGTTTTAAATCAGGTATGAGGGTTAAAGTAATAAAAAAAAAAAAGTTAAAGAAAAGATCAAAGTTTCGGATGATTGAACAAAGTCGTCGTTTCTTCACGGACGCCATTTTGTTACTGCACCAGCACCCGGAAACGCGCCGTTCACGTGAACGTGCCTGAAAGTTGTGCACCCAAAACAGAGAAAAGAAACAGAAAAATGTTTTACTGGAAGAGCAGAGGCGGCTCCGAGCAGCTGGACGGTCTCGGTGACATGTCAAAGACCGACATCCTGAGAGGAATCATCACCGAGAAACTGAGCACCGCCGCCCGGGAGATCTTAGCGGTGGTGGAGAGGACCGTAGCCGACTATGAGGAGGAGGCTTCGGGCTTCAGGCGGCAGATCGAGCGGCAGAGCAGACAGATGGAGCTCCTGCAGCCTCAGGTCAAACTGCTCAGAGGAGGTCAGTGGTTGCACACGGTCACTGTGTCTGACTTTAATATGACTTACATGAACACTGCGGGAGTTTAAGGTAAGAAAAGTAAAGAGTGTGTCTGAGCATCATTCAGTGAAGCCGGAGCAGAAATACTGACCGGCATGTTGTTCCTTTGTGGCCGGAAACAAAGCGCTGGCCCCGGATCTGCAGAGCCACGAGGTGGTGGTGGTGAACGAGGACCAGGAGGAGCAGCAGCAGGAGGAGCAGCAGCAGCTCACACAGCAGACAGCAGGTGTGTTTACCTGTTCTGCCACATGTTGTCCTGGCAGAACAGGTTAGACCTGATGCTAATAAAGACGTTTATTATAAATATTTATTATATAGACAAGTTTATAAGTTTATTACTGTCAGCAGGAGTTTATTAAAGCTGCTTATTTGTGTGATTTATAGTTGAGCTGAACACTGTCATGAGTCAGCAGCTGTGAAACAGTTATTAGGGTTAGAATAAATAAGATTATATGTCCTGATCAGCCCTCATTTCTTTATGTTTCCCTCCAATGATCCAAAGTTTCTGAAACCTTTAAAGTGTCCTGATCATCAGTTCTGCAGCTTCCTGAAGCTCTCTCAGAGTTTCTCTTTGGACACTTTCTGCTTCTTCCCTCATCTTCAGTCCTTGTACCTGAGCATCTTCAGAGGAATGTGTTTTTTCTTTGTTAAGCCACTTAACTCTGAGCTGTGAACCATTCAGGCAGGAAAAAGGCTCCTTTTTCTCCTCCAGTGAAAGTGAAAAACAGGACTTTATATCACCAAACTGGAATAAAATTCCCTCAGATTTGGAGTCAGACGAGCAACAAAAAAAAAATTATTAGATATTTTTTACATTAATTTACTGAAATAGTGGCCTAAAATGAACAGAAACAGACATTTAATTATAATTTCTTGCATAACAATTAATTTCCAACTACATTTGTATGACTTTGACAGCCATATTAAGTCTTTTATGTGGTTTTTGAAGCATTTTGGTCATGAGACGCCTTTTATTTCTTTATATTTTGCATCCAAGCAGCTTAAGTGATCTTCAGCAACAGTTTCAACACTTTCTGAAGGTCTTTCAGTGTTTTTCTTTGGACATTTTCTGCCTTTTCCCTCATCTTCAGTCCAGTTTTTTCTTTGTTCAGCCACTTAACTCTGAGCTGTGAACCATTCAGGCAGGAAAAAGGCTCCTAACTCAAGGGATGAACCAGCGTTGTGTCCACACAGAACAGACAACTTAGCAAAGAAGCCGTTTTAAACTGGATCTTTAGGCACTTTGTTCCCAGCAGCCTGTCACAGAGACACATCATCTGTTCCCATTTCTTTAGCTGCATCTGTGAAAAACAGCTTCATAGTTTCAACTTTTTTGTACATTTACGTTAAAACTGCTTTCAGTTACCAAAAGAGTCAAATTAATATAAGAAATTCAGTTTAAAAAAAATCCTAATCCCAAAAAAATTAATGTTATCACGTCTAAAAGTAGGAAAAAAACCGACAATAATAAGAATTATGTGTTATTCAACATAAAGAAAAAGTAAAAAAGATTCAATTTAAAGCTCATTTAAATCCTAATGACTAATTATGAAACAATTAATATAAATTAAATGATTAAACTGCTTTATGCCAGCAGAAATGAATAATCTAGAAGCTCTTTGTGGGTTTTAGACTGGAATTAAGATTTGTTCCCATTTCTTTAGCTGCATGTGTGAAAAACAGCAAAGATAACACAGTGTGAGAGACAGAAAACAGGATTTCTGCAGCAACAAGGTGATTCCCAAAGAGCTGTGAGCTGAAAACTCTGCATATCTCAGCATGGTGTGCAGTGTGTCCTTAAAACATTTAAGGAAACTGGACAAGTGGAGGACAGAAGAAGAAGTGTCAGGCCTAAAGAACTATCTACAGCAGATGAACAGGATCTGAAAGTGATGTCCTTAAGAAAGAGGAAAAAATCTAGCAAAGACCTGACACAGGAGCTGCCTGAAAGGACAGAATATTCACTTTAAAGCTGCTCAGAACTGCTCAGAACTGTTTCTGCCTCAGATTCTGGGTTTATGTTCATGTTTGAACATGTTTTCATGTAGAAATATAAAGAAATGAGGGCTGGATCAGGACTTTTACGCAGTACTATCTGTAATAACTGCTTAACAGAGTGACCTTTGGTTCTGTTGAGGTGTGGGAGACACTGATAGCCTGGGCCTCTTCTGGTATGATGATGACTTTTATGATGAAGACGAAGCCGAGCAGCTGCTGGTTCAACCGACAACGAGTTCCAGACAGAAACGGGAAGACCTGAAGGACCCAGATTATGAAATCCCTTCAAGGTTGTACGGCGTCCATCATCAGGTCTGTGACCACAGAGTGTGAGACGGCCGGTTCTAACCTCTCTGACGTTGTCCTGCAGGTCGTTCAGTCCCAGAGTTCAGTCTCACAGGAAGCGTGGGAGGCCCAGCAAAGATCGGACCAGCGACCCACAGAACCACCTGGATTTCAGGGTCCGGTTTCTGAAGGACTCTCAGACCGAGGTGCTCTCTAACCTCGGTACGTCTCAAACGCTAATTAAACGTGTTTATTTCCCAGGATAGTCCAGTAACTTCTGCTAATTAACTGCAGGAAGTAGGCAACATCCTAAAAGGGGTCAGAAATATGCTGACAGGGCTAAATAAAGCTAATTAAATGTGTTTATTTCCCAGGATAATCCAGTAACTTCTAGTAATTAACTGCAGGAAGTAGGCAACATCCTAAAAGGGGTCAGAAATATGCTGACAGGGCTAAATAAAGCTAATTAAATGTGTTTATTTCCCAGGATAATCCAGTAACTTCTGCTAATTAACTGCAGGAAATAGGCAACATCCTAAAAGGGGTCAGAAATATGCTGACAGGGCTAAATAAAGCTAATTAAATGTGTTTATTTCCCAGGATAATCCAGTAACTTCTGGTAATTAACTGCAGGAAGCAGGCAACATCTTAAAAGGGGTCAGAAATATGCTGACAGGGCTAAATAAAGCTAATTAAATGTGTTTATTTCCCAGGATAATACAGTAACTTCTGCTAATTAACTACAGGAAGTAGACAACATCCTAAAAGTGATCATAAATATGTTGACAGGGCAAAATAAAGCTAATTAAATGTGTTTATTTCCCAGGATAATCCAGTAACTTCTGCTAATTAACTACAGGAAGTAGGCAACATCTTAAAAGGGGTCAGAAATATGCTGACAGGGCTAAATAAAGCTAATTAAATGTGTTTAATTCCCAGGATAATCCAGTAACTTCTGCTAATTAACTACAGGAAGTAGGCAACATCCTAAAAGGGGTCAGAAATATGCTGACAGGGCTAAATAAAGCTAATTAAATGTGTTTATTTCCCAGGATAATCCAGTAACTTCTGCTAATTAACTACAGGAAGTAGGCAACATCTTAAAAGGGGTCAGAAATATGCTGACAGGGCTAAATAAAGCTAATTAAATGTGTTTATATCCCAGGATAATCCAGTAACTTCTGCTAATTAACTACAGGAAGTAGGCAACATCTTAAAAGGGGTCAGAAATATGCTGACAGGGCTAAATAAAGCTAATTAAATGTGTTTATTTCCCAGGATAATCCAGTAACTTCTGCTAATTAACTGCAGGAAATAGGCAACATCTTAAAAGGGGTCAGAAATATGCTGACAGGGCTAAATAAAGCTAATTAAATGTGTTTATTTGCAGCATTAAGGTGAGTTTTGCTCAGAGATTAGCCTTGGCTGCAGGATGCTGTGAGTATTAACTGGAGCTCTAAATAATCAGGATTTTCCTCTTATTTGGCTCCAGTCTTCCGGAATAGTCCGGTCCGGGACCTGCGGTGTCCCGGGGGTCTGCAGGAGTCGGACTTCCTGCAGCTGCTGAGGTCCACCTTCCCTCAGCTGGCCGCCGGGGAGCCCTTTGACCTCTTGATAACCGATAACACCAGGAAGCTCCGCCCTCTGCAAGTCAAGAGTCTGACTCCGGAGGAGGTGTTCAAGTCCACGGGACACTCGGCGCTCTACATCCGACTGAAGGTGAGCCGGCCGAGCACTGAAAGTTTAGAGTATCAGTTACTGACGGGGGCGGGGGGAGTATTTGGGCCAGGTGGGATGTTTGGTCATCATGGAGATGCTTTAGTGGCTGTTTTACAACTTCTTTCAGACGGCAGAGGATCCTCAGAGCAGCGGCGCAGAGCGTCCTCATCCAGAGGACGATACCTCGGCGGGTGCCGGTCAAACCGAAGAAAACACGGGGTGAATAATTACTGAATAATAACTGAATAATACCGGCGCTCGTACCTGCTCTGGGACATTTCCTCCATCACTCGGGCGTTGTAGAGCTTTGAAATACTTTATCCTCTGTCAGGTCAGCGTCTGGCGGCGATCAGACCAGCAAGAGGAGGCGGGGCAGACCGCGGATCGGCGAGGAACCCACCCACCACTTTCTCAGGATCTGCCTGCTGGAGGACTCCCAGGCGGACGTGGTCACAGAGGCCGGTGAGTAGCATCCTGGGAGTGTGAGGCTGGGGAAGCTCTCAGGCAGCTGCTGGTTAACTCCTCTCTCTCAGCCTTAGAGAAGTCGGCGGTCCAGGACCTGAGGTGTCCCCGCGCTCTGCCAGAGGCCGCCTTCGTGAAGCTGCTGAGGTCCACCTTCCCTCAGCTGGCCGACGACCACACAAAGTTTCGCATGTTCAAGTCGGATCGCAGCAGGAAGCTGCAGAGGCTCAGGGTGAAGACACTGACCCCGGAAGAGATCTACAGGAGCATGAGGTGCACGGGCATTAAGAAGACTTTCCTCTACATCAAGCTGAAGGTGGGCAGCCGGCTCTGTATCAGCGTGTTAGCTCATATGTGCTGAAAGGGTTCTGCGTTAGCGTGTTAGCTCATATGTGCTGAAAGGGTTCTGTGTTAGCGTGTTAGCTCATATGTGCTGAAAGGGTTCTGTGTTAGCGTGTTAGCTCATATGTGCTGAAAGGGTTCTGTGTTAGCGTGTTAGCTCATATGTGCTGAAAGGGTTCTGTGTTAGCGTGTTAGCTCATATGTGCTGAAAGGGTTCTGTGTTAGCGTGTTAGCTCATATGTGCTGAAAGGGTTCTGTGTTAGCGTGTTAGCTCATATGTGCTGAAAGGGTTCTGTGTTAGCGTGTTAGCTCATATGTGCTGAAAGGGTTCTGTGTTAGCGTGTTAGCTCATATGTGCTGAAAGGGTTCTGTGTTAGCGTGTTAGCTCATATGTGCTGAAAGGGTTCTGTGTTAGCGTGTTAGCTCATATGTGCTGAAAGGGTTCTGTGTTAGCGTGTTAGCTCATATGTGCTGAAAGGATTCTGTGTTAGCGTGTTAGCTCATTTGTGCTGAAAGGGTTCTGTGTTAGCGTGTTAGCTCATATGTGCTGAAAGGGTTCTGTGTTAGCGTGTTAGCTTATATGTGCTGAAAGGGTTCTGTGTTAGCGTGTTAGCTCATATGTGCTGAAAGGGTTCTGTGTTAGCTCATATGTGCTGAAAGGGTTCTGTGTTAGCGTGTTAGCTCATATGTGCTGAAAGGGTTCTGTGTTAGCGTGTTAGCTCATATGTGCTGAAAGGGTTCTGTGTTAGCGTGTTAGCTTATATGTGCTGAAAGGGTTCTGTGTTAGCGTGTTAGCTCATATGTGCTGAAAGGGTTCTGTGTTAGCTCATATGTGCTGAAAGGGTTCTGTGTTAGCGTGTTAGCTTATATGTGCTGAAAGGGTTCTGTGTTAGCGTGTTAGCTCATATGTGCTGAAAGGGTTCTGTGTTAGCTCATATGTGCTGAAAGGGTTCTGTGTTAGCGTGTTAGCTCATATGTGCTGAAAGGGTTCTGTGTTAGCGTGTTAGCTCATATGTGCTGAAAGGGTTCTGTGTTAGCGTGGTAGCTCATATGTGCTGAAAGGATTCTGTGTTAGCGTGTTAGCTCACATGTGCTGAAAGGGTTCTGTGTTAGCGTGTTAGCTCACATGTGCTGAAAGGATTCTGTGTTAGCGTGTTAGCTCACATGTGCTGAAAGGATTCTGTGTTAGCTCATACTGTTTCAGTTTGCAGCGACGTGTTACTTTAGCGCCACATTCAACAACATCAAATATTATATTTAAATCTACATTTCTGTCTGTTTTTCATTTGATGAGGTTGAGAGAAGCTTTTAGCTCATTTTTTCTCACTTTAACTTTGAAATGAAACTCTTGCAGACGGGAGACGATGAAGAGGAGACGGCAGAGGAGAAGGACGAGCTTCTGTCCTCGGAGGCGGTGCCGATGGGAAGTGAAGCCGGTCTCCAGTCAAGGTAATTATCAGCTGAGCGGCTCTGAGCCTCTGAGGTTTGATGGTCCGATGAGCTGAAGTGTGTTCCTCCTCTGCAGCGCCGCCGGCGCAGTTCCAGCCCGCAGCTCAACATCCAAACGGGCGAACCCGAGCGCAGACCGCAGTGCATCAGAGGGGGACCTGAGCGACGACCACGATGGGAACGAAGCTCCAGAGGGCGACGACGACTGGAAACCCGACCCCGACTCTCAGCTGCCACGGCGGGCCAAAAGGCGAGGGCCGGCGGCGGAGAGCAGGAGGACGCCCTGCAGGGTGTGCGGGGTGGCGTACCGGACCCCGGGCAGCCTGATCAAACACTCCTGGAGCCACGTGGCCGAGGCGCCCGCCGTCTGCGGCGTGTGTGGCGAAAGCTTTCCGTCCTCCGAGGAGCTGAGGGCACACCTGAAGAACTACCAGAAAACGCACGACTGCTCCTACTGCGGGAAGTCCTTCCTGACCGCCGTCGGCCTCAGCAACCACACGTCCATGCACACGGGGAACCGGCCCTTTAAGTGTGGCGTCTGCAGCAAGACGTTCGCCAACACGTCCGCGCTGAGCATCCACCGCTGGATCCACGTGGCCGACAGGCCGCACAAGTGCGAGCTCTGCCCCAAGTCCTTCGGCCTGAACGCGCAGCTCCGCGCCCACAGGAAGAGCCACGCCGGCCGGGATGGGTACCACTGCAACATCTGTGGGCGGAGCCTCTACGACCTCCGCTCGCTGACCCGCCACAAGCTGACGCACTCGGGCGAGCGGCGCTACGGCTGCGAGGTCTGCGGGAAGCGCTTCAAGCTGCCCAGCACGCTGAAGGCGCACCAGAAGATCCACACGGACCGCGAGCGGCCGTACCTCTGCCACGTGTGCTGCAAGACCTTCATCACCAACTCCACCCTGACGGTGCACATGAAGACGCACAGCGGCGAGCGGCCCATCGTCTGCGGGGTCTGCAGCAAGGGCTTCCTGAGCAACGGCGAGCTGAAGAAGCACATGCGCGTCCACACCGGCGAGGCGCCGTACGGCTGCTCCGAGTGCGGCCGCTTCTTCAAGCTCAGGAGCACCCTGAACAGCCACGTCCGGAGCCACCTGGGCATCAAGCGCTTCACCTGCGGCGTCTGCGGGAAGGCGTGTTCTCGCCAGGAGCACCTGACCGTGCACATGAGGACGCACAACGGCGAGCGGCCCTACAAGTGCAGCATGTGCGACAAGGCCTTCACCCAGAGCCACTGCCTGAAGACCCACCTGAGGAGCCACCAGGCGGACGGAGGCTCCGCCCTGGAGGCGTCCACGGGAGGAGGCTCCGCCCTGGATGCGTCCACGGGAGGGGGCTCCGCCCTGGATGCGTCCACGGGAGGGGGCTCCGCCCTGGAGGCGTCCACGTCCTGAACCAGCGGCCAGGAAGCAGGCGGGAGGTCGCTGAACTCTATCCTGACTTTTATATGAAGACGACGGCTCAGCTCGGCTGGGTTCACCTCCATCCGTTGGGCGCCAATGTCTTGAAAATATCGTCCAATCGAATGTGAACAAAATGTTTTGTTCCTGTGAGTCAGTGACCTCTTTGGGTCTCTGAGCTCTTTGGGTCTTTGACCTCTTTGGGTCTCTGACCTCTTTGGGTCTTTGAGCTCTTTGGGTCTTTGAGCTCTTTGGGTCTCTGAGCTCTTTGGGTCTCTGAGCTCTTTGGGTCTCTGAGCTCTTTGGGTCTCTGACCTCTTTGGGTCTCTGAGCTCTTTGGGTCTCTGAGCTCTTTGGGTCTCTGAACTCTTTGGGTCTCTGACCTCTTTGGGTCTCTGAGCTCTTTGGGTCTCTGACCTCTTTGGGTCTCTGACCTCTTTGAGTCTCTGATCTCTTTGGGTCTCTGAGCTCTTTGGGTCTTTGACCTCTTTGGGTCTCTGAGCTCTTTGGGTCTTTGACCTCTTTGGGTCTTTGACCTCTTTGGGTCTCTGAGCTCTTTGGGTCTTTGACCTCTTTGGGTCTCTGAGCTCTTTGGGTCTCTGAGCTCTTTGGGCCTCTGACCTCTTTGGGTCTCTGAGCTCTTTGGGTCTCTGAGCTCTTTGGGTCTCTGAGCTCTTTGGGCCTCTGAGCTCTTTGGGTCTCTGAGCTCTTTGGGTCTCTGAGCTCTTTGGGTTTCTGACCTCTTTGGGGCTTTGACCTCTTTGGGTCTTTGACCTCTTTGGGTCTCTGACCTCTTTGGGTCTCTGACCTTTTTGGGTCTTTGAGTTCTTTGGGTCTTTGAGCTCTTTGGGTCTTTGACCTCTTTGGGTCTCTGAGCTCTTTGGGCCTCTGACCTCTTTGGGTTTCTGACCTCTTTGGGTCTCTGACCTCTTTGGGTCTCTGAGCTCTTTGGGTTTCTGACCTCTTTGGGTCTCTGAGCTCTTTGGGTCTCTGACCTCTTTGGGTCTCTGAGCTCTTTGGGTCTCTGAGCTCTTTGGGTCTCTGAGCTCTTTGGGTTTCTGAGTTCTTTGGGTCTCTGAGCTCTTTGGGTCTCTGAGCTCTTTGGGTCTCTGAACTCTTTGGGTCTCTGAGCTCTTTGGGTCTCTGACCTCTTTGGGTCTCTGAGCTCTTTGGGTTTCTGAACTCTTTGCGTCTCTGAGCTCTTTGCGTCTCTGAGCTCTTTGGGTCTCTGAGCTCTTTGGGTCTCTGAGCTCTTTGGGTCTTTGACCTCTTTGGGTCTCTGAGCTCTTTGGGTCTCTGAGCTCTTTGGGTCTCTGAGCTCTTTGGGTCTCTGAACTCTTTGGGTCTTTGACCTCTTTGGGTCTTTGACCTCTTTGGGTCTCTGAGCTCTTTGGGTCTCTGAGCTCTTTGGGTTTCTGAACTCTTTGGGTTTCTGAACTCTTTGGGTCTCTGAGCTCTTTGGGTCTCTGACCTCTTTGGGTCTCTGAGCTCTTTGGGTCTCTGAGTTCTTTGGGTCTCTGATCTCTTTGGGTCTCTGAGCTCTTTGGGTCTCTGAACTCTTTGGGTCTTTGACCTCTTTGGGTCTCTGAGCTCTTTGGGTCTCTGAACTCTTTGGGTCTCTGAGCTCTTTGGGTCTCTGAACTCTTTGCGTCTCTGAGCTCTTTGCGTCTCTGAGCTCTTTGGGTCTCTGAGCTCTTTGGGTCTCTGGTCTCTTTGGGTCTCTGGTCTCTTTGGGTCTCTGAGCTCTTTGGGTCTCTGAACTCTTTGGGTCTCTGACCTCTTTGGGTCTCTGAGCTCTTTGGGTCTCTGAACTCTTTGGGTCTCTGAGCTCTTTGGGTCTCTGAACTCTTTGCGTCTCTGAGCTCTTTGCGTCTCTGAGCTCTTTGGGTCTCTGAGCTCTTTGGGTCTCTGAACTCTTTGGGTCTCTGACCTCTTTGGGTCTCTGAGCTCTTTGGGTCTCTGATCTCTTTGGGTCTCTGAGCTCTTTGGGTCTCTGAACTCTTTGGGTCTTTGACCTCTTTGGGTCTCTGAGCTCTTTGGGTCTCTGAGCTCTTTGGGTCTTTGACCTCTTTGGGTCTCTGAGCTCTTTGGGTCTCTGAGCTCTTTGGGTTTCTGAACTCTTTGGGTCTCTGAGCTTTTTGGGTCTTTGAGTTCTTTGGGTCTTTGAGCTCTTTGGGTCTTTGACCTCTTTGGGTCTTTGACCTCTTTGGGTCTCTGAGCTCTTTGGGTCTCTGAGCTCTTTGGGTCTCTGAGCTCTTTGGGTCTTTGACCTCTTTGGGTCTCTGACCTCTTTGGGTCTCTGAGCTCTTTGGGTCTCTGAGCTCTTTGGGTCTTTGAGCTCTTTGGGTCTTTGACCTCTTTGGGTCTTTGACCTCTTTGGGTCTGAGTTCTTTGGGTCTCTGACCTCTTTGGGTCTTTGAGTTCTTTGGGTCTCTGAGTTCTTTGGGTCTCTGAGCTCTTTGGGTCTTTGACCTCTTTGAGTCTTTGAGCTCTTTGAGTCTCTGAGCTCTTTGAGTCTCTGAGCTCTTTGAGTCTCTGAGCTCTTTGGGTCTCTGAGCTCTTTGGGTTTCTGAGCTGTTTCTGGAGTCCAGTGAAGGTTCATGTTGTCCGGGCTCAGATCTGGGGCAGCTGAAGGTTGAATGTTGGGCAGGTTCCAGCCTCCGGCTCTGAAAGATGAAGAATTCTGTCGGAAATCTGATAAAATCCACTAAAAAGAGCAAAAATGTCAAAAGATTTTGTCTTAAACGATCCTTAAACTGGAGGTTTTACACTGTAAAAAGGTTCTGAGATGTTTGTTTAGTTTTTTTTGTTCGTTTGTTTTCTTGTAAATAATATGCAGCGAACTTTAATATCTGTAAAAAACTTCAAAGAATTCCCTTAAAACATCTTCAATCCTTTACTTTCCGGCGCGGCTTTCATCCGTTTTAAAGAGAAAAGCTTCAACAAAACGACCACGAGGAGGCTGTTTGTGTGACGTTAAACTCACTGAAGAGAAGTAAAATAAAAAATTTAAATAAATCTTTATCTTCTTTCACGCAGAAGGTTATTAAGATGTGCACAAAAAGAAAAGAAAAGTCACTCTTTAAAATCAGGTTTTTACAGAAACTTGGACCATTTTTGTGTTTTTCAGCCCCTAAATTAGCTTAATAATCAGGTTTAAAACGATAAATCTAACCGGCTGGCTGTAAAAGTGTCTGTAATCTGATGAATATGTCCTCCGTGTTTGTGATATTTGGCAGATCTCAGGATCACTCTGTGTATTGGTGAGAATTTACTGTTATAACTGATTGTTTTCTGCTGCGGTTGGATAAACCTGATGGGGAAAAACGGTTAAATCTGCTTTTTAATAACATGTGTATCTGTGTTTAACACTCTGAAACAGAATTTTAACCAGAACCGGAACAAATGTGACTTCATCTGCATGTCGGGGTTATTTCCCAGGACTTTAACCCGTTCAGATGAGACGCACCTGCTCATAAAACGGAGGTTTCTGTTTGAATTGATGCCCAAATCCAGTCCAAATTATTTTAATATTTGCTGCTTGGTCTATTTTAAACTGGTTTTATTTCTTTTATTGTGCAAAATCTGACTTTATTAGGTTGTTTCACAGGGAATTAACACATTTTAATGAGTGATCACAGCAAAAAGTTTCTGCAGCAAAGAAACAAAGCATGTTGTAAATGTGTATTTTATAATCATGCTCCCCATCTTCAGCTGTTATTATGACTGTTTCATTCTGAACATTTAGCATCTGTCACGGAGTGAATGTGCATCATCATCTGTAAACTGTTTAATCATCAGAATACACGTAGAGTGACGCATCTGTTCCCGTGAGGAGTTCTTTTTACACATCCGGCTGTTTAGCGCACCTTCCTGTTGGTGGATTTTATTTGTTTTTACTGGACTGAGGGAAAACAGCTGCAGTTCCCAGAACCGCCAGCAGGTGGAGACATTTCCCCACAGACTGATGAAACTGCAGTAAAACTCAAACTGATTTCAGCCTGATGATGGAGATCCAGGTGAACGTCTTGGGTTATTTGAAGTTTTAGCCTCCAGTTTAGTGACTTTATGTTCTGTGTGAAGTCTTTAGGTTTAGTTTCTGAGTCTCTTTCCGAGTTCTGTGTCAGTAAAACTACATAAACGTGCAGTAAATACACATAAATACCATAAACATGTGTCTCTGCTGTATTTTTGACCGGAGGACGACTCTGTGGCTGTCGTATTCCGGCTGAAACACATTTCTACACGAAGCGGCTGTTTGTTCTTCTGGTTCTACAATCTGTTGAATTGGGGTTTCCATCACTTTCAGCTGCCTATTTGGTCCTTTTCTGCAGTTCAGGCTCAAGAATCGGTGCAACCAACCTTTAATTATCCCTTTAAACACACATTCCCATTGGAGTTCAGGGGAATGTGTGTTTCATTTAGCAGATCTTCTGACCTGAGATTCGCAGATAATAGCCTAAACCAACTTTAGTCCAACTTCATCATCCGTGACGGAAAACAACGGTTACATATTCACCTAAAAATGGTATTTTTGATCATACTTGAGGCAAAAACTGGAGGAAAACCCCGTTACTGGCAGCAGCAGCAGTTTCAGGGAACTTTCCACAATTTTCCGGCTCTTCCTCTTCTTTTCTGGTTGTTAAATCTGCGGTTTCTGGGTGAGTCGAGGCTCATCTCTGCATCATCGGATTGGTCAAAGCTTTTGAACTCGCTTAAATCTTTGAGGAACTGTGAGATTTTCCCTAAAACCAGCACAAACTTGGTGGATCCAACCTTGCTCTTTAACTTTATTTAGATCTTTGAAGCCTTTCTGATGAATGAAAAAACATAAAGATCGAGTAAAAGGCAGTTAGGGTTTTACTAATAGATAAATAAAATAGATGTTTGTGATCTACAGTTCATGGGTGCAGGTCTGGGGAATATTTGAGTGAAGAGAACAACCCGGAAAAGCATAGATGTGTGTTTTTAATCTCTTACGACAGAAAAGGAGCCCGGACATTTCCTCTGCTGATCTCTATTCGCTGTGATCCAGTCTGAGGCTTCACATCTGAGCATTTGTGACAGGCGTGCTGGCAGATCCACGGGCGGACTCACCCCTGACACCCACACTGGTCCTGGGGGGAGGGTGACCGGCGGAGAGGGTGGAGGTGGGGTCAGAGGTTGGAGTGCAGCCAGAAGATGGAGGCAGAATGTGAGCAAACACGGTTTAATGTTGAGTTTGGCCTCAGTTTGGTTCTGAAATGGTGAAGGAAATTGATTAAAATTCATTTTCCGTCACTGAGTGACAAAGAAAAGATGAAATTCTTTGATGTAACGCAGCTCAACGGGGACTCTCGTATGTTTTAAAGCGGGAACAGAAAGTGAACCTTTGACACCTCTGATGAGGGAAGATGACGGAAGGTTGGATGGATGGAAAGAATATTATTTATATGATATATTTTATATGTATGAATATGAAGCGCCGAAGAGAATTAATGACCGGAGAAGGTGGAAAACGGGGATAAACATCGTTGTGGCTTCCACTTGTTTCAGTCCAGATCTTCAGAGTGACGCTGAAGTTGTTTGATTCTCCTCGACGTGAAGTTGAACTCGCTGATATCGATGTTAGAAAGAAGGTGGACGCCATTTGAGATGGTTGCCATTTCCAACTTCATCACTAGATGTCAGTAATCGTTAGGCTGGAAATACAGTTGCTGTTTCACCTCGCCCTCACGTAAGCAACCATCTCCGTTGGCAACGTAACTGTTCACATACTTCCTGTGTGGTACGATCATTAACGGAGGATTCCACCAGTGGATTCCACCAGGGGGCGCACCTCAGTGCTCAGACCGGCTGCTGCCAGGTTCACAGGATGCAAACAGAAGCACTCTGATTAATGTTATACATGGTGTCATTAGAGGAGGTTAGCATTATTGTTAACCTCCTCCCCATTATCGTTAACATCCTCCCTGTCATCGTTAAGAGTTATTGTTAACCTCCTCCCCGTTATCGTTAACATCCTCCCCGTTATCGTTAACCTCCCCGTTATCGTTAACATCCTCCCTGTCATCGTTAACATCCTCCCTGTCATCATTAACATCCTCCCTGTTATCGTTAACCTCCTCCCCGTTATCGTTAACCTCCTCCCCGTTATCGTTAACCTCCACGTTATCGTTAACCTCCTCCCCGTTATCGTTAACCTCCTCCCCGTTATCGTTAACCTCCTCCCCGTTATCGTTAACCTCCTCCCCGTTATCGTTAACCTCCACGTTATCGTTAACCTCCTCCCCGTTATCGTTAACCTCCTCCCCGTTATCGTTAACCTCCTCCCCGTTATCGTTAACCTCCACGTTATCGTTAACCTCCTCCCCGTTATCGTTAACCTCCTCCCCATTATCGTTAACCTCCACGTTATCGTTAACATCCTCCCCGTTATCGTTAACCTCCTCCCCGTTATCGTTAACCTCCACGTTATCGTTAACCTCCTCCCTGTTATCGTTAAGAGTTATCGTTAACCTCCTCCCCGTTATCGTTAACATCCTCCCTGTTATCGTTAAGAGTTATCGTTAACATCCTCCCTGTTATTGTTAACCTCCTCCCCGTTATCGTTAACCTCCTCCCCATTATCGTTAACATCCTCCCTGTTATCGTTAAGAGTTATTGTTAACCTCCTCCCCGTTATCGTTAACATCCTCCCTGTTATCGTTAAGAGTTATTGTTAACCTCCTCCCCGTTATCGTTAACATCCTCCCCGTTATCGTTAACATCCTCCCCGTTATCGTTAACCTCCCCGTTATCGTTAACATCCTCCCTGTTATCGTTAACATCCTCCCTGTTATCGTTAACCTCCTCCCCGTTATCGTTAACATCCTCCCTGTTATTGTTAACCTCCTCCCCGTTATCGTTAACCTCCTCCCCATTATCGTTAACATCCTCCCTGTTATCGTTAAGAGTTATTGTTAACCTCCTCCCCGTTATCGTTAACATCCTCCCTGTTATCGTTAAGAGTTATTGTTAACCTCCTCCCCGTTATCGTTAACCTCCCCGTTATCGTTAACATCCTCCCTGTTATCGTTAACATCCTCCCCGTTATCGTTAACCTCCTCCCCGTTATCGTTAACCTCCTCCCCGTTATCGTTAACATCCTCCCCGTTATCGTTAACATCCTCCCTGTTATCGTTAAGAGTTATCGTTAACCTCCTCCCCGTTATCGTTAACATCCTCCCCGTTATCGTTAACCTCCTCCCCGTTATCGTTAACCTCCACGTTATCGTTAACCTCCTCCCCGTTATCGTTAACATCCTCCCTGTTATCGTTAAGAGTTATCATTAACATCCTCCCCGTTATCGTTAACCTCCTCCCCGTTATCGTTAACATCCTCCCTGTTATTGTTAACCTCCTCCCCGTTATCGTTAACCTCCTCCCCATTATCGTTAACATCCTCCCTGTTATCGTTAAGAGTTATTGTTAACCTCCTCCCCGTTATCGTTAACATCCTCCCTGTTATCGTTAAGAGTTATTGTTAACCTCCTCCCCGTTATCGTTAACATCCTCCCCGTTATCGTTAACATCCTCCCCGTTATCGTTAACCTCCCCGTTATCGTTAACATCCTCCCCGTTATCGTTAACATCCTCCCTGTTATTGTTAACCTCCTCCCCGTTATCGTTAACCTCCTCCCCATTATCGTTAACATCCTCCCTGTTATCGTTAAGAGTTATTGTTAACCTCCTCCCCGTTATCGTTAACCTCCCCGTTATCGTTAACATCCTCCCTGTTATCGTTAACATCCTCCCCGTTATCGTTAACCTCCTCCCCGTTATCGTTAACATCCTCCCCGTTATCGTTAACATCCTCCCTGTTATCGTTAAGAGTTATCGTTAACCTCCTCCCCGTTATCGTTAACATCCTCCCCGTTATCGTTAACCTCCTCCCCGTTATCGTTAACATCCTCCCTGTTATCGTTAAGAGTTATTGTTAACCTCCTCCCCGTTATCGTTAACATCCTCCCTGTTATCGTTAAGAGTTATTGTTAACCTCCTCCCCGTTATCGTTAACCTCCCCGTTATCGTTAACATCCTCCCTGTTATCGTTAACATCCTCCCCGTTATCGTTAACCTCCTCCCCGTTATCGTTAACCTCCTCCCCGTTATCGTTAACATCCTCCCCGTTATCGTTAACATCCTCCCTGTTATCGTTAAGAGTTATCGTTAACCTCCTCCCCGTTATCGTTAACATCCTCCCCGTTATCGTTAACCTCCTCCCCGTTATCGTTAACCTCCACGTTATCGTTAACCTCCTCCCCGTTATCGTTAACATCCTCCCTGTTATCGTTAAGAGTTATCATTAACATCCTCCCCATTATCGTTAACCTCCTCCCCGTTATCGTTAACATCCTCCCTGTTATTGTTAACCTCCTCCCCGTTATCGTTAACCTCCTCCCCATTATCATTAACATCCTCCCTGTTATCGTTAAGAGTTATTGTTAACCTCCTCCCCGTTATCGTTAACATCCTCCCTGTTATCGTTAAGAGTTATTGTTAACCTCCTCCCCGTTATCGTTAACATCCTCCCCGTTATCGTTAACATCCTCCCCGTTATCGTTAACCTCCCCGTTATCGTTAACATCCTCCCTGTTATCGTTAACATCCTCCCTGTTATCGTTAACCTCCTCCCCGTTATCGTTAACATCCTCCCTGTTATTGTTAACCTCCTCCCCGTTATCGTTAACCTCCTCCCCATTATCGTTAACATCCTCCCTGTTATCGTTAAGAGTTATTGTTAACCTCCTCCCCGTTATCGTTAACATCCTCCCTGTTATCGTTAAGAGTTATTGTTAACCTCCTCCCCGTTATCGTTAACCTCCCCGTTATCGTTAACATCCTCCCTGTTATCGTTAACATCCTCCCCGTTATCGTTAACCTCCTCCCCGTTATCGTTAACCTCCTCCCCGTTATCGTTAACATCCTCCCCGTTATCGTTAACATCCTCCCTGTTATCGTTAAGAGTTATCGTTAACCTCCTCCCCGTTATCGTTAACATCCTCCCCGTTATCGTTAACCTCCTCCCCGTTATCGTTAACCTCCACGTTATCGTTAACCTCCACGTTATCGTTAACCTCCTCCCCGTTATCGTTAACATCCTCCCTGTTATCGTTAGGCGTTATCGTTAACCTCCCTGTTATCGTTAACCTCCCTGTTATCGTTAGGTGTTATCGTTAACCTCCATGTTATCGTTAACCTCCCTGTTATCGTTAACCTCCCTGTTATCGTTAGGCGTTATCGTTAACCTCCTCCCCGTTATCGTTAACCTCCTCCCCGTTATCGTTAACCTCCCTGTTATCGTTAACCTCCCTGTTATCGTTAACCTCCCTGTTATCGTTAGGCGTTATCGTTAACCTCCCTGTTATCGTTAGGCGTTATCGTTAACCTCCCTGTTATCGTTAACCTCCCTGTTATCGTTAACCTTCCTGTTATCGTTAGGCGTTATCGTTAACCTCCATGTTATCGTTAACCTCCCTGTTATCGTTAACCTCCCTGTTATCGTTAGGCGTTATCGTTAACCTCCCTGTCATCGTTAACCTCCCTGTTATCGTTAACCTCCCTGTTATCGTTAGGCGTTATCGTTAACCTCCCTGTTATCGTTAACTTCCCTGTTATCGTTAACCTCCCTGTTATCGTTAGGCGTTATCGTTAACCTCCCTGTTATCGTTAACCTCCCTGTTATCGTTAACCTCCCTGTTATCGTTAACCTCCCTGTTATCGTTAGGCGTTATCGTTAACCTCCATGTTATCGTTAACCTCCCTGTTATCGTTAACCTCCCTGTTATCGTTAGGCGTTATCGTTAACCTCCTCCCCGTTATCGTTAACCTCCCTGTTATCGTTAACCTCCCTGTTATCGTTAACCTCCCTGTTATCGTTAACCTCCCTGTTATCGTTAGGCGTTATCGTTAACCTCCATGTTATCGTTAACCTCCCTGTTATCGTTAACCTCCCTGTTATCGTTAGGCGTTATCGTTAACCTCCCTGTTATCGTTAACCTCCCTGTTATCGTTAGGCGTTATCGTTAACCTCCCTGTTATCGTTAACCTCCCTGTTATCGTTAGGCGTTATCGTTAACCTCCCTGTTATCGTTAGGCGTTATCGTTAACCTCCCTGTTATCGTTAACCTCCCTGTTATCGTTAGGCGTTATCGTTAACCTCCCTGTTATCGTTAGGCGTTATCGTTAACCTCCCTGTTATCGTTAGGCGTTATCGTTAACCTCCCTGTTATCGTTAAGCGTTATCGTTAACCTCCCTGTTATCGTTAACCTCCCTGTTATCGTTAAGCGTTATCGTTAACCTCCCTGTTATCGTTAGGCGTTATCGTTAACCTCCCTGTTATCGTTAACCTCCATGTTATCGTTAACCTCCCTGTTATCGTTAACCTCCTCCCTGTTATCGTTAACCTCCTCCCTGTTATCGTTAACCTCCATGTTATCGTTAACCTCCCTGTTATCGTTAGGCGTTATCGTTAACCTCCTCCCGGGTTATCGTTAGGCGTTATCGTTAACACTCCCCCTACAGGTCACCTACGTATTTCAGCTTGCGTAAACGTAACGTTACTTTCTGATTAAGATTTCTTAATTAATACGATTACTGTCCTGTGTTAAAACTATGACGTCATGAAGAACTGCTGACATCACATCAGGCTTGAAAGGGGAAAAAATACGTAAACATTTACCTTTTATCGTAATGAGTTCATTTGACCTGAAAAGGTGCCGAAACTCTTTGGGACTGCAGGAACATCTGGAAACATCTGGAAAAGTGAAGCTGTACGTGTGAAGTGATCCTTTAGATCCAGCTGTTCTTTCTTTCTTTCATTCATCAGTGTCACACGGTTCATCTCAGCCATGTGCAGTCGTGTCATGTTGTTAATCACGATAACAGGAACTGAGCAGAACCAGAGGCAAGACGCCGGCTGAGGGGGGCAGATGGGGGCAGATGGGGGCAGAGGGGTAGATGGGGGCAGAGGGGGGCAGAGGGGTTTATAACGTCGTGGACTCCGTCAGTCGGACTCATTCCACTCACTTCTCCAGCTGTTTCTCTCTGTGAATCATCTGTTTTTCCTCTTTTCTCAGGATGGAGATGATGTCCAGCAGAGGAGTAAGTGTTCATATTCATGATTCCTTTAAAAGTTTATCTAATAATGAAATGATTATTTACTATAAACTAATCCAATCCATCTTCATCCAGTTTATCTGTATTTTTATGACTTTATTACTAATTCTCACCTTTCTTAGTCAGTATTTTCTAAACAAAATAAACAAAAGTATTAAGCTAAAATTATATTTTTCCTATGTTAATAATTATTTCAAGTTCATGTCGAAACAAAAAACTTTTAGTTGTAAGAATTAATCTTTTAGTAAATTTAACAAGATCACAATTTGGGGTATTTATAAAAATGTCTTTGAGGTCATAAACATTTATGTGTTATTGATAAATTAACGAATGCATCGGTTTTTATATTGATTTATTTTATATTAATATTACTCTACTTTTATCAGAACTCGCTTAAAATATTATATTTTAAATCTAATATATATATATTTATCCTGGCTTTACAAAACTTTATGATTTAAACATGTTTTAAT
Source organism: Odontesthes bonariensis (assembly GCF_027942865.1). Lineage (NCBI taxonomy): Eukaryota > Metazoa > Chordata > Actinopteri > Atheriniformes > Atherinopsidae > Odontesthes > Odontesthes bonariensis. The sequence continues at coordinate 3,458,919 of NC_134524.1, forward strand.
GCTGTTTTTTGTGTGTTTTTTTTGTTAAAATGTCATTTATATCACTGTAAGCTGGGATTTGTGGACAAAAATCATATGAATAATCATATTATATAATAATTCCATCTCAGAATATGTAACTATATGCCACAATATAAAGCTGTTGTCGTTTATAACTATGAATTATCTTTATCTTTTTTCCATAAAGTGGATTCAGCTTGTAAAAATTTCTGCAGTTGTTGTTAAATTCAGGAGAAAATGCTGAGCAGCTGTTTTTTAGAGACCACCTTTGTGTTTGAAGTCGTCTTCAAACACAAAATGAGTCTTTTCTGCTGATTGATCTTCACCTTATTCCATGTAAATCCTTTAAATTAATGATCTTGTTTCAGGAGATGAGACTCACTGAAAATCCTGCTGGACCGAGCTGTGGTGAGTGAAAATGGATCAAAATAAAATAAACTCAAAGCCGAGCTTTTAAAACAGAAGTATCTGAAATGAGTTGTTTCTCTGGTGATGTTCAGGGAAACTGCAGGTGTTTGACTGGAATCCACCTCCCCTTCCTCCTCCTCCACCTCTGCAGTACCTCAGTGTGACCAGCGGGGGGCGAAGTGACGCCACCACAGCTGCTGTGAGTGTCAAAATAAAGTGTTTTTTATTCAAGTAAAGTGAGGTTGATGGTGACATTTTGACCTTTTATAGCAATTTACGTTTTCTTATTTATTGAGACGTCTGAGACGAGCTTTGGTCATAATATGTGTTGGTTTGAGCTCAGTATCTCTCTGTCTCAGCCCTGTTTCACTGTGAGGAGGCTTAGCTTAAACACAGACATAATGAAGCTGTTCCTCCAGTCGCACCAACAACACTCCAGCTCTGTATGTAGATATAGATAGTTATGAAATAAATACCAGAGACACCTCAGACGCCCTGATATATGCTCCCAGGAACAGGAAGAAGGAGTTTTACACCTCAGACGCCCTGATATATGCTCCCAGGAACAGGAAGAAGGAGTTTTACACCTCAGACGCCCTGATATATGCTCCCAGGAACAGGAAGAAGGAGTTTTACACCTCAGACGCCCCGATATACGCTCCCAGGAACAGGAAGAAGGAGTTTTACACCTCAGACGCCCTGATATATGCTCCCAGGAACAGGAAGAAGGAGTTTTACACTTCAGACGCCCCGATATATGCTCCCAGGAACAGGAAGAAGGAGTTTTACACCTCAGACGCCCTGATATATGCTCCCAGGAACAGGAAGTAGGAGTTTTACACCTCAGACGCCCAGATATATGCTCCCAGGAACAGGAAGAAGGAGTTTTACACCTCAGACGCCCTGATATATGCTCCCAGGAACAGGAAGAAGGAGTTTTACACCTCAGACGCCCTGATATATGCTCCCAGGAACAGGAAGAAGGAGTTTTACACCTCAGACGCCCTGATATACGCTCCCAGGAACAGGAAGAAGGAGTTTTACACCTCAGACGCCCTGATATATGCTCCCAGGAACAGGAAGAAGGAGTTTTACACCTCAGACGCCCTGATATATGCTCCCAGGAACAGGAAGAAGGAGTTTTACACCTCAGACGCCCTGATATATGCTCCCAGGAACAGGAAGAAGGAGTTTTACACCTCAGACGCCCAGATATATGCTCCCAGGAACAGGAAGAAGGAGTTTTACACCTCAGACGCCCTGATATATGCTCCCAGGAACAGGAAGAAGGAGTTTTACACCTCAGACGCCCTGATATATGCTCCCAGGAACAGGAAGAAGGAGTTTTACACCTCAGACGCCCAGATATATGCTCCCAGGAACAGGAAGAAGGAGTTTTACACCTCAGACGCCCTGATATATGCTCCCAGGAACAGGAAGTAGGAGTTTTACACCTCAGACGCCCTGATATATGCTCCCAGGAACAGGAAGAAGGAGTTTTACACCTCAGACGCCCAGATATATGCTCCCAGGAACAGGAAGAAGGAGTTTTACGCCTCAGACGCCCTGATATATGCTCCCAGGAACAGGAAGAAGGAGTTTTACACCTCAGACTCCCTGATATATGCTCCCAGGAACAGGAAGAAGGGAGTTTTACGCCTCAGACGCCCTGATATATGCTCCCAGGAACAGGAAGAAGGAGTTTTACGCCTCAGACGCCCTGATATATGCTCCCAGGAACAGGAAGAAGGAGTTTTACACCTCAGACTCCCTGATATATGCTCCCAGGAACAGGAAGGAGGAGTTTTACATATTATGTCACCTTTAAGTCAACATTGGTGCTAAATCCAGGACGGGGAATCTAAGTCAGTATGATGTGTGTGTGTGTGTTGAAACTACCCCTTGAAGCCAATATGTTCCCCTTCTAACACAATCAGTGTTAGATGCAGTTCAGTGAGGGGCTCGCTGCCCCGGGGCTGCATCCCAGTGATGTGTTGACCATACTCTGGTGGTTTGCCTTCTAACAACTGAACTGAAAAAGGCCTCAAACTGCTTTCTCTTCCTGTTACACTCAGGACCGGATTAACTGCAGAGCTGCAGGCCCAGTGAGTGCAGTTAGAGATGTGAGAGAAGATGAATAACGTTAACGCGGAAACGCCAAATGTTACGATGCGTAGATGTTAAGTGTTCTTCAGGTTCTTCATTTGATAAGAAATGAGGTGAATTTAAGCGCTTCAGGGTCCTGACGGTCTGGTTTTCCTGCAGTCGGCCGTCCATCCTCTGGTCCCCCTCCTCCTCTACAGCGACAGACACTTCCCTTTGTCCTCGTGCGACCAGCCAATCAGCACGCCCCCCCCTTCTGGGACACGCCCCCGTCAGGCCAACAGGAGTGTGTTCAGGTGAGTTTGGAAACGGCCCTTTAACCCTTCCCAGGTCGATGGGCAGCAGCAGCAGCTGCTGATGTCTTTCCTCCTTGGCATCGTGTTAACACACACCTGAACGCTGCAGAACTTCTGCTTTTATAGAGCTGCTCACACTGACTGATGATCAGTTAATCAGAGCATTGATCAGCAGCTCCTGGAAGGGTTCACTTAGTTTTTCACTCTCAGATTCTGTGTTTCGTCTCAGTTTCTGTTCCATAAATAATTAAATATGTTCGTCTGATTTTTAATGTTCAGATTTAAAACCTTTAAAATGAGGCTGAACGTCATTTCTTACCTGAGTACTACCTGAGTATGTTAGCCCGATTCTTTCATTGGAAGCTCAAGAACAGGCTGGAGATATCTTAAAGGGACAGTTCGCCACTTTTGACATGAAGCTGTGTAACATCCCATATCAGCAGCATCATTTCTGAACATCTTCTTACCCCCTGCTGCGTCCTGTGAGCAGAGTTCCAGCCTCGTTTTGGTGTTGATGAAGGTAGTCCGGCTAGTTGGCTGGGGTTTAAAAAATAAAGCGTTTTGCTTCTCAGAACAATATGCGTTCAACAGAGTAATACATTTGCATCACAAAATGGTTCTCCAGGAAAAAGTCAGACCTCACAATCGCTTGGCCCTATTTTCTCTCCCTTCGTATCACTTACTCTTTACCTGACCAGTTATTTTATCTGACCAGTTATTTAATCTGACCAGTTATTTAATCTGACCAGTTATTTAATCTGACCAGTTATTTTATCTTAAAGTCCTGGACATACAGCCTGGAGCAGAGTGTAAAAGTACAAACTAGGAACAAAGATTATTTAGTAAAATACAGAATATGAATACATTAAGTCTAAGAACAAAGCCAATTATAACATGCACTACATGTGAGTACTACACGAGTATTATATGTAGTACTCCCTCAGTACTCCCTCAGTACTCCCTCGGTACTACCACTCTCTTCTTCTTCTTCTTCTTCTTCTTCTTCTCTCTCAGGCAGCCGGTGAAGAAGCCTCTGAACGCCTTCATGCTGTACATGAAGGAGACGAGGCAGCAGGTGCTGCAGGAGGGACGGGAGAAGGAGAGCGCCGCCATCAACCGCATCCTGGGGCGCCGGGTGAGGCGCTCAGTGATGACATCACAGAGATGACATCACTGTGATGTCCATCCTCTGTTTAGAGACTAAGAAATGGGAGAGATTCGAGCCCAAGATGCCACAAACATCTTCTGCTTCAGTCGCACCTAAAGTTAACTTAAACATTTCAAAGTTCAGATTTAGTGACGTTATTATCCGTTAAATCCACTTTTCTGTCATTGCTTCTTGTTGCTTCTTCTCATTGTCTCTTGTTGTTGTTGTTTCTTGTTGTTTCTTGTTGTTTCTTCTCGTTGTTTCTTATGAGCCCCTTTCACACTGCGACCCGCTACCTTAGCCGGTCCAAATTGCACCTTCGACCCGCGTCGAGCAATGCGAACGCTTGGCGTGTTGGTGACCCGTGTCGCCTGAAGCCGAGTTCAGGGGGCGTGGCCTAGTGGCAGAGCGTCACACGAAACACATAAAGTGCTGGGCGTGTACAATGACGTAGGCACAAGCCATGCGTCGGAGGTAGGGTGAAATACACCTTGAGGACTCGTTTTTGCAATTGTATATGCAGTTCATGGAGATGTTATTTTACGGGGTGTGGATGGTTACAACGTGGGATGCCGCCGAAGAACATATGCGGAGAATACAAGAGCACTATAGTCCCCGAAATGTGGCGGTAAATAACGTCCTCTGCTCGGAGGCTGAGGAGCTCGCGGACCTCCTTGTCTCCCCAGTTGGCCATCTTCAAAAATGTCTCCAACTTGATGTAGGCTAAAACAGAGTAAAACTTGTCCTCACCTGTCGCTGTTGTTCTGAATCAGCTGTCCATTCTGTCTTTTAAACTCCTCACGCCACGCCCACGTCCGACCCGCGTCGATTGCGTTCACATCAAACTCGGCTCGGCAAAAAGACTAGGGTCCGACGCGGGTCGAAAGGCGAGTCGAGTTGACGCGGCAGCCCGGGTCGGCAGTGTGAACACAACAGTGGACACGCTAAATTCGCGGATTAAACGCCGGTTAATGAAAGGGGCTACTGTTTCTTGTTGTTTCTTGTTGCTTCTTGATGTTTCTTCTCGTTGTCTTTTTGTTTCTTGTTGTCTCTCGTTGCTTCTTGTTGTCTCTCGTTGCTTCTCGTTGTCTCTCGTTGCTTCTCGTTGTCTCTTATTGTCTCTTGTTGTTTCTTTTTGCTTCTCGTTGTCTCTCGTTGCTTCTCGTTGTCTGTTGTTGTCTCTCGTTGCTTCTTGTTGTCTCTCGTTGCTTCTTGTTGTCTCTCGTTGCTTCTCGTTGTCTCTCGTTGCTTCTTGTTGTCTCTCGTTGCTTCTCGTTGTCTCTCGTTGCTTCTCGGTGTTTCTCGTTGCTTCTCGTTGCTTCTCGTTGCTTCTCGTTGTCTGTTGTTGTCTCTCGTTGCTTCTTGTTGTCTCTCGTTGCTTCTTGTTGTCTCTCGTTGCTTCTCGTTGTCTCTCGTTGCTTCTTGTTGTCTCTCGTTGCTTCTCGTTGCTTCTCGTTGCTTCTCGTTGCTTCTCATTGTCTCTCGTTGCTTCTTGTTGTCTGTTGTTGCTTCTCGTTGTCTCTCGTTGCTTCTCGTTGTCTCTTATTGTCTCTTGTTGTTTCTTTTTGCTTCTCGTTGTCTCTCGTTGCTTCTCGTTGTCTGTTGTTGTCTCTTGTTGTTTCTCGTTGCTTCTCGTTGCTTCTCGTTGTCTCTCGTTGCTTCTCGTTGTCTGTTGTTGCTTCTCGTTGCTTCTCGTTGTCTCTTATTGTCTCTTGTTGTTTCCTCCCTCAGTGGCACGCTCTGTCGCGCTCTGAACAGTCCAAATACTACGATCTGGCCCAGAAGGAGCGGCTGCTCCACATGCAGCTCTACCCCGGCTGGTCTGCAAAGGACAACTACGTATGTAGCTGAATGCATCATGTATACTGAGAGCAGGCAGGAGGCTTCAGCGGCTTCTTTCATTTTCAGGGCAAGAAGAAGAAGAAGCAGAGCCAGCAACGCTCGGGGAGCTGCACCAGGTCTGGTTTTTAAGCCTTTTCCTGTTATAAAAGTGGGTAAAAAATGTTCTTTTCATGTTATAAAAGGTTTGGAATGGAGCCTCTGAACCTCTTATTGGGAGATAAAAGGTGGGAGATCAGTTTAGAGATGAATCCAGAGGTCGTGAATCTCCACACAAACCGCCTTAAATCGGTTTAATCGGCCTTTGGAGGGTCTTCGCCCTGAAAGTTTCGAGTCTTTAGAGTGTCCCTCCTGGTGTCCCTTAGTTTATCTTGTTGAAATGAACAGAAATAATCCTCCATCCTGTTAATGTCTGAACGGGGAAACGGTTCAGTAAGTGAACGTGTTTGATGACTCGGGACAGAGCTGTCGGTTCCTGATCAGAACTGCCGATAATTCCACATCTGAACTTTACTTTAGACGTTTTTCAGAAGGGACTGAAGCAGAAGTCACTTTATAAACTGTAAAAAAGTGTAAAAACTGTTCACCTTTTGATCATGTGTGGAAACATCTGGACTAACGGATCATAACGGCCTCCTGCAGCTGGACTCTGACAGCTGGATGACGCCTCTGACGGACAGAAGACGCACGTTTGTTTCTGAGGTTGGAATGGCGTGTTACCAGTCCTGTAACCTTCCTGACCCTGATCTCAGCCCCTGAACGCCCCTCCAGCTGCCCCATGGTGGACCAGATCGTCCCGGTTTAACCCCGAGAGAACTTCAAATCACTTCATTAACTTCATGGAACACGTTTAAACATTGTTTTCTTCACGCGTTGCTCCTTTAATCTGCTCGGTTGGAAAAGTCTCCTTCATATCGGCCACGTCAGTGAATCCTTGAACGGTCCTCGCTGACATTTACCTGCAGTTTATCTTTCTCCTCACAAATGAGCATTGGAAGTGTGTCGTTTCATGGTTGTTAGTTGCAAAGGTTCGTGTCGAGTTATCGTTGGCCAGTAGCCTGGGAATTCCCATGCTGCTTTGCGTGCGATTTCATTCACACTGCAAAGGCAGCCTGGAAACCACCGCCCTTATTTTTGCCTGAGTTAGGGAACCAATCACAGAACGGGGGGGGGCAGCAAGACGATGACGACGTCTATGCGCGACACCGAAGCTTGTAGAGTGTTAATCCAACATGGCAGCGGACACAACGTTCGATGCAGCCTTAGAAAGTGTTTTAAGTAGCTCAGAACGCAAGTTTACTTTTAAAAAAGAGCAACGCGTCTTCTTCTTCCTCGTCGAATTTCTGTCGCTCTACATACGTCATCTGGTATAAGTGATACAATTGGCTATGAATCGCGCGCAAAGCAGCATGGGAAGAACCAGACGCCATTTGATAGACATTCGTAGCGCCCAATAAACGGCTCTAGGCATTCGTAAACCACGCCTCAAATACGAGAAAATGCACACCTAGTTCCCAGACCACCATCTCATCCAGATGTGGACGCGTCAGCCAGGCTTTAATTTCCCAAACCGCTGCAGAAGGTGTGTTTTATTCCACCTCCTGTGGTGACTGCCCCCCTCTAAAGGCTGATTCATACTCAGCGCAAACGCGCAACTGTTCTGGCTCGAGAACCATTAATGACGTCATCGAAAGCGCCAGCCCCTTCACAGTTCCTTCAGCTCATAAGCGCAGTTTGCGCCGAGTATGCGTCACATTTGCAGTTCTCTCCAGACCAGCGGGCGTCACTGTTGAGGAAACAAGCTGAAAAGCATACGAAGAAAGCATACACAATGCCACCTGTGGTGTCACGTCAGCAGAGGCTGGCACATCTGATGCGGAATGAATTTACTCTGGGTGTAGAACTGTATATGTATCTCAGAGCTAAGCGGCTGCGGCAAAAACAGAAGAGAAGGTGGAATGTTCGTCCTTTGCAACAAGACGAACTTTGTCAAACGTTGTCCCAGTGTAACTTCATAGACGTGTCGTACAGATGTTTGTAGAGGCGCATCCTCTCGGTCACCGCGGTCTCTGCAGTGTTCATGTTTCCTTTCTCTTGGTCAGCTGTTTCCAGTTGAGCTCGCGCGAAGTCAGAAAAAAAGTTGTGTGCGTGACCTTGCGACGCGCGAGGATTTTCTAGCTTGCGACGGGGGGCGTGGCGGAATTTTGGGTCACGTGACCGTTTGCGCCATTTGCGACCAGCTAGTATGAGCGAGGTTGCGCCAAGTATGAATCAGCCTTAACTGCCCCCCGGTTTGGGAACCAGTGCCATGAAGGGTTGTAAATGTGGTTTGTGGGACCTTTTTAGTGGGACTGATGTTGGTAACACTTAGAACTGTTGATGAAGATGGAAAGAAAACTGCATTAATGAAGTAAAATCAGTCAAAAGAGGCGTTTGGTGTTAAAATAGTGAGAAAACAGCGACGCAGTCAGAAAAGCCACGACATCAAATGTTCTATGAAAACAAGAGAAACTCAAACCGAGAAGCTAAAAACACAACATGTTGTTTCTAATTTGATATTTTCCCACAAGTAGTTCAATTCAATTTATACTTCATATATGAAATGATAAATACACAGACTGCAGTAAAATGTTGGCGAGTCAAAGTCAAATCATTTAAATGTTTAAACTCTTTAGTTTAGAGTTGAATGAAGAAGAGATTACAGGGAAACACAGAAAAGTGTGAAAAACCTTGTCTTGGTCTCATTTTTGTTCGTTTTTCATGTCTTTAAAGTGTTAAATGTTGTTGTTACTGTGTTTGTATTAAAGTTCTGTGGAAATGTAAGAATACCATGAAGCTGGTCCTTCTGTGATGCTCTGTGCTGTGTATAAATAAAGATTAAACAAAGTGAATAAAAGCTGCGCTTCCACCACAGGAACCAAAGAAAGATCCCGGGAGGCGTGGAACCAGCCGGGCCTGGTTGGCAGCTTCGTTACTTCCCTGTTTGTGTTTCTTTATATTCAGTCTCCAGCAAAGCGTCATGTTTCCCATCGGTTTAAATGATCAGAATGAATTTATGACACAAAGTTCTAAAACTTCGATACATTTCAAAGGGAATTACCTCGTTAAGACTCATTTCTTTCTCTTTTTGCACATTTATTTTTACAAAGCTAAGCTAATTAAGCTTAAACGTTTTTCCAGTTCTGAAACGAGTCGTAAACAGTCCAAAAAAACTGAGTTTGTCAAATAAAAACTGAGTTTATAGAGTAAATGTCAGGCAAACACTTAAAAGACCATGACTAGAACTAGATTAAAAACCCAAACTGACATGAGCACGATGTGTTTAATACAAAAAGTTTTTTAAAGGAGCAGCTAGAACAGCTCGAACTTAAAGACCAGAAGCTACTGTTTTAGAACATTTTGAATACATCCGATACAGTAAAACTGATTAGCCAAAAACAGTTTTCAAAAGAATTCAAGTTTATCAGTCCTCACATGCGTTTCTTTCTTGGTCTTATAGAAATTATGAGGCACGTGACAATAAGAGTGCAAAGAACCCTGCGGTTTAGATCCCACTCTGGCTTGTGCTAACGAGCTAACAGTAACAAAAAGCTTCATGAACATTTCAACCAGTCTGACATTCTTCAGTTAGATATCAGCTGTGAGCAAATAAAGATAATTCGCTTATCATTATCAGTTGAAAAAGCTGAAAATAAACATTTTATTATCAAAGCAAACACCCGACTGTGACGCAGTGCTGAAGTCGGCTTTGACCACAGAATGAACCGTGAACACGAGCGTCTCTCTGGAGCTTCAGACTTCCATTCAGCAGCAGTTTCAGAGAGTTTTGGCAACTTCAGTGTTTCAATACTTAAACAATATAACGTCATCAACAACAATCAAGTACCTGAAGACACAAACAACAACAGATATTAACAAACTGATGAGAACACGCCTGGAGAATTTGGTCACTAGCTTGTAGCAGCTAGCTAGCAGCTCACAGCTACCAAGCTACTAGCTGCTAGCATCCAAACCATCCGAGTCAGAACAAAGTGGACAGTTTTCTGTGTCCGGAGGTGGAATGTTTCATCTTTCATGCTTACATTACAAATTATAACAAATGTTTTTCTTAAAAAAAAGAAGGCGGCGGCTAACATGTAGCTAACAAACTGTACACGATCTATGGTAGGAGCCACCTACAGGCCGTCAGTGGTATTGCATTTTGAGCCACTTCCTCGTTGGCTTCGGAGACTCGGTCCATCTGCAGTCTTTATTTATAGTTGCTAACTTCTCTAAATTCAGAAACACAAAGAGAACGAGACGCAGTTGTAGTTTCTGGCAGGAGGAAGAACTCAGCCGCTGCTGTTCTGCTGATAAATAAATAACCGCTGACGCCACGATGTAAACGCAGTAACAGTACGTCCTCTCCTTCAGTACACAGAAGACAGCTAAAATGCTGGTTCTAATAAATAAACCGATGTTAAAGTCCATCTGGGGGGACGGTCCTCCTTTAGCTCCGCCCTCACTCGTCCCTCCCGCCTTCCACCATCCTGTAACTCTGTCTGCAGGAGGACAGGAGCGCCAGCGGCGACAAATACACGATGGGAACCGTCGTCTGGACGTTCCCCTCCAGGAAGTTGAAGACCGGGTTCCACCAGGTCCTCGACAGGTAGTTGTTTGGTGCCCGTCGCAGCTCCTGGACCAAGAGAAACTCAGAGTTAGGAACCAGACAGACTGTGAAAAGATTAAACATATTCGACCTTTAATCTCGTTTAAATGTGTTAATTTATGACACGATGCCACCATTTTGTTTCCATACATGTGTGAACGAATGAGGGAGCTTTAAAGAATGGACTTCACGTTTTATTCAAGGTCAGCGAGCTCAGGAAAAACTATACCAAAAGCATTTCACTGGCTGTGTTCGAAACCGCATACTACTCCCACTACTCATACTAACTTTTTGACTTAGTATGCGAGTTTGAGTATGCGTGAAGTTCCCGGATGCATACTAGATTCTCCGAAATGTTGGGTATGCATCATGAGGTTACTACTCATACTCAAACTACCCAAGATGCAACGTAACGTCGCCAATCGTCATTTCCTGTCAAAACGGCAGTTTCAAGCTAGCTACAACGAGGGTAGGTTCACTTCCTGTTTTCAAAACAAAAGCACCTTTTTATCGCAATGGCTTTCACTATGATAAAAGCCAACGGGTATTTTATTTTGTGAAAATAACCGGAAGTGCGTTGCACACTGCGGCTAGCTTTAGTAGCGCTGAATTCGTGGGAACAAAATGGTAAACAGCCGGTATTTTGTCAGGTTTTCAACACATTGGGGATCTAAACGACTACTTTCTCACCTGAAAATGTTTCAAATGTTGCTAAAGTTTACAGAGTTTAGAGCTTAAGCGAAATCAGCTTCAGGCCGGCTGATTGCGGCTCGGGCAGGAGCGAAATGCATTGTGGGTAAACGCTCTGTATACTGTCTGATCAATGAGTATGCAGTATGTAGCAGTATGCAGTATGCAGTTTGTAGTATGCAGTATGTAGTATGCAGAATGTAGTATGTAGTATGCAGTATGTAGTATGCAGTGTGTAGTATGTAGTATGTAGCGTGTAGTATGCAGTGTGCAGTGTGTAGTATGCAGTATGTAGTATGCAGTATGCAGTGTGTAGTATGCAGTGTGCAGTATGTAGTATGCAGTGTGCAGTGTGTAGTATGCAGTGTGCAGTATGTAGTGTGCAGTATGTAGTATGCATTATGTAGTATGCAGTATGTAGTATGCAGTGTATAGTTTGCAGTGTGCAGTATGTAATATGTAGTATGCAGTATGTAGTATGTAGTATGCAGTGTGTAGTATGCAGTGTGTAGTATGTAGTATGTAGTATGCAGTGTGTAGTATGTAGTATGCAGTGTGCAGTGTGTAGTATGCAGTATGTAGTATGCAGTATGCAGTGTGTAGTATGCAGTGTGCAGTATGTAGTATGCAGTGTGCAGTGTGTAGTATGCAGTGTGTAGTATGTAGTATGTAGTATGCAGTGTGCAGTATGTAGTATGCAGTGTGCAGTGTGTAGTATGCAGTATGCAGTTTGTAGTATGCAGTATGTAGTATGCAGAATGTAGTATGTAGTATGCAGTATGTAGTATGCAGTGTGTAGTATGTAGTATGCAGTGTGTAGTATGCAGTGTGCAGTGTGTAGTATGCAGTATGTAGTATGCAGTATGCAGTGTGTAGTATGCAGTGTGCAGTATGTAGTATGCAGTGTGCAGTGTGTAGTATGCAGTGTGCAGTATGTAGTGTGCAGTATGTAGTATGCATTATGTAGTATGCAGTATGTAGTATGCAGTGTATAGTTTGCAGTGTGCAGTATGTAATATGTAGTATGCAGTATGTAGTATGTAGTATGCAGTGTGTAGTATGCAGTGTGTAGTATGTAGTATGTAGTATGCAGTGTGTAGTATGCAGTATGTAGTATGCAGTGTGTAGTATGTAGTATGCAGTATGCAGTATGTAGTATGCAGTGTGTAGTATGCAGTGTGCAGTAAGTAGTATGCAGTGTGTAGTATGCAGTGTGTAGTATGTAGTGTGTAGTATGCAGTGTGCAGTATGCAGTGTGTAGTATGCAGTGTGTAGTATGCAGTGTGTAGTATACAGTGTGTAGTATGCAGTGTGTAGTATGCAGTATGTAGTATGCAGTGTGTAGTGTGTAGTATGCAGTGTGTAGTATGCAGTATGTAGTTTGCAGTGTGCAGTATGTAGTATGCAGTGTGTAGTATGCAGTATGCAGTATGTAGTATGCAGTGTGTAGTATGCAGTGTGTAGTGTGTAGTATGCAGTGTGTAGTATGCAGTGTGTAGTATGTAGTATGCAGTATGTAGTATGCAGTGTGTAGTGTGCAGTATGCAGTGTGTAGTATGCAGTGTGTAGTATGTAGTATGCAGTATGTAGTATGCAGTGTGTAGTATGCAGTATGCAGTGTGTAGTATGCAGTGTGTAGTATGTAGTATGCAGTGTGTAGTATGCAGTGTGTAGTATGCAGTATGCAGTGTGTAGTATGCAGTGTGTAGTATGCAGTATGCAGTATGTAGTATGCAGTGTGTAGTATGCAGTATGTAGTATGCAGTGTGTAGTATACAGTATGTAGTATGCAGTGTGTAGTATGCAGTATGCAGTATGTAGTATGCAGTGTGTAGTATGCAGTGTGCAGTATGTAGTATGCAGTATGCAGTATGTAGTATGCAGTATGTAGTATGCAGTGTGTAGTATGCAGTGTGTAGTATGCAGTATGTAGTATGCAGTGTGTAGTATGTAGTATGCAGTGTGTAGTATGCAGTATGCAGTGTGTAGTATGCAGTGTGTAGTATGCAGTGTGTAGTATGCAGTGTGTAGTATGCAGTATGTAGTATGCAGTGTGTAGTATGCAGTATGCAGTATGTAGTATGCAGTGTGTAGTATGCAGTATGCAGTATGTAGTATGCAGTGTGTAGTATGCAGTATGCAGTATGTAGTATGCAGTATGCAGTGTGTAGTATGCAGTGTGTAGTATGTAGTATGCAGTGTGTAGTATGCAGTATGCAGTGTGTAGTATGCAGTGTGTAGTATGTAGTATGCAGTGTGTAGTATGCAGTGTGTAGTATGCAGTATGTAGTATGCAGTGTGTAGTATGCAGTGTGTAGTATACAGTATGTAGTATGCAGTGTGTAGTATGCAGTGTGTAGTATGCAGTATGTAGTATGCAGTGTGCAGTATGTAGTATGCAGTGTGTAGTATGCAGTGTGTAGTATGCAGTGTGTAGTGTGTAGTATGCAGTGTGTAGTGTGTAGTATGCAGTGTGTAGTATGCAGTATGTAGTATGCAGTATGTAGTATTTAGTATGCAGTGTGTAGTATGCAGTATGTAGTATGCAGTGTGTAGTATGCAGTGTGTAGTATGTAGTATGTAGTATGCAGTGTGTAGTATACAGTATGTAGTATGCAGTGTGTAGTATGCAGTGTGTAGTATGCAGTATGTAGTATGCAGTATGTAGTATGCAGTGTGTAGTATGCAGTGTGTAGTATGTAGTGTGTAGTATGCAGTGTGTAGTATGCAGTATACAGTATGCAGTATGCAGTATGTAGTATGCAGTATGCAGTGTGTAGTATGCAGTATGTAGTATGCAGTATGCAGTGTGTAGTATGCAGTGTGTAGTATGCAGTATGTAGTATGCAGTATGTAGTATGCAGTGTGTAGTATGCAGTATGTAGTATGCAGTATGTAGTATTTAGTATGCAGTGTGTAGTATGCAGTATGTAGTATGCAGTGTGTAGTATGCAGTGTGTAGTATGTAGTATGTAGTATGCAGTGTGTAGTATGCAGTATACAGTATGCAGTATGCAGTATGTAGTGTGTAGTATGCAGTATGCAGTATGCAGTATGCAGTGTGTAGTATGCAGTATGTAGTATGTAGTATGCAGTGTGTAGTATGCAGTATGTAGTATGCAGTATGCAGTGTGTAGTATGCAGTATGCAGTATGTAGTATGCAGTGTGTAGTATGCAGTATGTAGTATTTAGTATGCGGTTTCGAACCCAGTGTGAGTGAGATGACTTACGTGAGTGTTGGCCATGGTGTGGTACCACCAGAAGGCCCGGGTGGTGGCGAAGTACGCGATCACCACGTCGATGCTGTAGTGCTCGTGACCGATGAGGATGCAGATGACTCCGGTGGCGCTGAGAACCCAACAGAGCCACTGATACCACCACATCCAGCGAGGAGAGTCTGAACAGAGGCCAGCGTTACAGTTAATTATGGGCGGAGCCAGTCGCTTAGCAACAGGCCGACCCGACCCAACACCGACCCAACTGAGCTCATTACACGTTATTAAACACAACGTCAGAACCAGAACCCCCGAATGAGCTGTTAATCAATCATTATCAGAACCAGAACCCCCGAATGAGCTGTTAATCAATCATTATCAGAACCAGAACCTCAGAATGAGCTGTTAATCAATCATTATGAGCTGTTTGATTGAGCCCAGTTCAGTTTCCTGCAGCATGGTGGTGCTCTAAGATCCAAACCGGCTCTGTCGGGTCGAATTCGGTTGTTTCGGGTAAAAAAACGATGACAAACAGAATCGGACTCTCGTCCGTCAGGCGCCACAACAGTGAAATGTGTGTGTGGACTCACACTCTTTGATGAAGAGGTAGGACAGCGTCAGCATGACGGTGTGGCCGCTGTACAGGAAGTCTCCGCACATCAGCTGAGATCCGGTCAGCGACAGACCTGAACACGACAAACGGAAACATCCACAGCTTCTCATTAGCCGCTAAACACAGAACAAAACGGGCTCAAAGTCCCAGGATGGCAGATTTTATCTGAGCGACCCAACAAAGGAGCAAA
Source organism: Odontesthes bonariensis (assembly GCF_027942865.1). Lineage (NCBI taxonomy): Eukaryota > Metazoa > Chordata > Actinopteri > Atheriniformes > Atherinopsidae > Odontesthes > Odontesthes bonariensis. Next base: position 3,474,069 of record NC_134524.1, read on the forward strand.
GTTCCGGGTTCAGGAAAGGATCAAAAAGGTGGAAATGTGTTCAAAATGGTGGAATCTGAGGCCTCACCAAGCAGTGATGTCATCAGTGATTAGATTTACTCCCTTTGCAAACCTTGGATCGTTTTTATTCTGCAGCCTTTTATTTTTCTTTAAACTTTCTTTTCCACATTAAAAGTTGACGAAATACGGAAAAGTTGCAGGACTTTTAACGTGGAAACTGAAAGAAAAGGTGAGATGAAGATGAGGAGAAACAGGAAGCAGGTGATGAATTAGGAACCAGTCGTTACCTCCTCCTGAGATCAGCTGCAGAATCCTCCAGATCTTCCCCGTTGAGTCGCTGTAAAGCTGCAAACGAGCAGAAACAAACCGGTTACCGACCGCAGCTGCCAGGCGTCCAACGGGTGGAGCAACGAGTGGAGCAACGGGTGGAGCAACGGGTGGAGCAACGAGTGGAGCAACGGGTGGCGGTTACCGACCTTGGGAGCGCAGACCATGTGCTTCCCGGGCACCGGCAGGGTGGTGATGTACATGGTGACGCAGCGGTACATGTAGAGAGTCCCGATGAGGAAGAAGCATCGCCGGGCTACGATGGCTCTGCAGGATCAGATTTAATACTGTTACATGGTGGGAAGTAAGTGAACCATAGTTTCCTTTTAAAGAACATTTACAGGAAAAAAATTAAACAAATACTGGGAAATATTTCCAGTTCCAGGTGATTATTAGTTCAATTATTTTAAAAAAAGTCTCACGATTTTAGTTTTAAAATTAAAAAGATTTTAAATCTAAAACATATTTTTAATTAATCAAATGTTCTTATTTAAAATAAAAAATATTATTATAATTTTTATTTTTAAAACTCAAACAATTTTTTTTAAGTTTGCAATGAATATAAAGTAAAACACTTAGAATTTTATACTAAATTTGGATAAATTAAAAAAAATTACATAAACATTTAAACATAAACATA